>NW_026732516.1:0-232500 GCF_028476545.2 Physella acuta
AGTAGGTTGGACGCACGTTTTCAGGATGGGCATAGTGGCGTAGCTAGGGGAGAGAGGGTGGGTGCCCCCCCCCCGGGCGCCGTGCCATCTAGTGTATCTTCCAGACTTTTTCTCCGGGGCGGGAGAGGGGCACTCGAAATTTTCGGGGGGGGGGGGGGGAGGGCGGACACCGGTAAAAATGTATATTCTCTCTTTATAAATTCTATTCCGTCTATGGGGGGGGGGGGGGTGCGGTAGAGATTCCTGGAAGAAACTCTGCGAGCATCAGGGGGCGTCAAAAAGGGAAGAAAAACAATTAAAAAGCTCATTTAAGTCCAAGTTAAGAAAATAAACAGATGCAAGGTTTTAAAAACTGATTTAACTGGTTTGCACGTCACTTGTGGGACCCAACATAAACATTGTTACGGGATGAATACTAAAAAAAAGTGCGACTAATTTAACTTATTAACCCTTGTGGTAGGGGTCGGCGTGGTCGAGTCGGTAAAGCTCATGGCTTCTTAAACCGACAAGTCTCGAATTCGAACCCTCGGGCAGATGGGGCTCGTTAGCTGTGAGGGACAACTCCAAAACCAAACAACTGCTGCCTTGTAGTTTGTTCTTGGTTGGACAAAGGATATTTTTAAAAAAGGCTATGGAAAGCTAATCCAGAAAGAAAAGCAGGCTAAAATCGGAGTCAATGGCCTAAATGGCGCCTTAACCAGTTGACAGGTATACTTAATTGTGCTGGTGGGGATCCCTTCAAACACTAAAATTAAGAACGAAGAAGAAGAAGAACCCCTGCGGTAAGCATCAGATTTAGTTTCAAGTTGACAAAAGACCAGGGGTAAATCATTTCATTAGCCGCTAGATCAGTCCGGTAAGCCGATTAATGTTTGGCTTTAGGTGAAGTTTAATTTGCGCTGGTTTTAATCTTGCGTTATGTTTTAGTTAACGAACGAGATAACACAGGACGTCAATAATAGTATAGTTAGATGTGGGCTATGTGTACGGACAGTTAGAAATTTTTTCTCGTCAGCTGAGGACAGCAACTCTTCTAGGAGAAGACAACTCCAAAATCAAAAAACGTCTGCCTTGTACTTTGTTCTTGGCTGGACAAAGGCTCTGGACGCAATTCCAAAAGAAAAGCAGGCTGAAATCGGAATCAACATCCCATAGGCCTATGGCGCATAAAAAAGTTGACACGTGTAATTTAATTGTGTAAAAACATTAAGGGGTCATCCATAAATGACGTCACGCTTTTTTGACGATTTTTACCCCCCCCCCCTCCCCTCTGTCACACGTCGTCACAAAAAAAGCCAGACCCCCCCCCCTAAAATGATGTCACACCTCAACCTACAACCCCCCTCAGAATTGCTGTTGAATTTTTTTTAAACGTCAATATTTTTTTCCAAAATCTTGTCTAAACTATTACAATTTATTAAAACAGTTATCTAAAACGCGAAATAACGTCTAAAATTCGTTTTTCTAACATTGCTTTTTTTTATAATGCAAAAATGTGACGTCGCGACATCTGAACCCCCCCCCTCCCCCTCATCACACATTGTCACAAAATTACGGACCCCCCCCTCCCCCTCATCACACATCGTCACAAAATTACGGACCCCCCTCCCCCCTACGAGTGTGACGTCATTTATGGCTGACCCCTAATATGAAGAAAGCTGGAGAAGATCCATTGGGTTGTTTCCTGACCTCGGTCAGCATTGTGCCCAGCCGTCTTAAGGCGATAACCCTTTAGACCTGGATCCTACAGTCACTAGTTCAAAGCTTTCGGCTAGCTGACAAAACGCTCTACCATTCGACCACGCCGTCCCATCCTGTGGATAAATGACTGGTAATTGACGGGGGTTGGCCAGGGCTAATGCCCAAGACCCCCCCCCCCCCCCCCCCCTTGCAATAGCCCTATTTTAAATCAACTGGCTTCTCCATAGTAGGATTAACCTAATCCGCAGCAGGTGTTGTGCAGTTGGTCGAAGTAAATGATAGAGGTTACCACGTGATAAGCTCAAGTATGAAGAAAAACATTGCCCATTCCCCCCCCCCCCCCCCGCCAGTAACTCAGAATCTAATCCTAACTCTAAATCTAATCCTAATCTTAATACAAAAATTGCCTGATTAAACCGAATTACAGCTTTAACATCACTAACCTAACCCAACCTAACCTAACCTAACCTAACCTAACCTAACCTAACCTAACCTAACCTAACCTAACCTAACCTAACCTAACCTAACCTAACCTAACCTAACCTAACCTAACCTAACCTCACCTCACCTCACCTCACCTCACCTCACCTAACCATATAAACGTAATTTCTCTAGTTTCAGTACCGACTAAAGTTCCAACAAATCTAACATAGAATCGGCTCTTGTAGCCAACTTATAATATACGATCTACACTTTGAAGTTCAAATCTTAGGTTTAATATGGCGCCTTTGTAGCCAGACCATAATGTAGTACTCTGCTTTGATGTAGCACATTTGATTAGGTGTAGCTAGTCTTAAATCTATGATCTACTCTATCACGTAGCACCATTGATCTACTCAATCACGCAGCACCATTGATCTACTCTATCACGTAGCACCATTGATCTACTCTTTCACGTAGTAGCACCATTGATCTACTCTATCAAGTAGCACCATTGATCTACTCTATCACGTAGCACCATTGATCTACTCTATCACGTAGCACCATTGATCTACTCTATCACGTAGCACCATTAATCTACTCTATCACGTAGCACCATTGATCTACTCTATCACGTAGTAGCACCATTGATCTACTCTATCAGGTAGCACCATTGATCTACTCTATCACGTAGTAGCACCATTGATCTACTCTATCACGTAGCACCATTGATCTACTCTATCAAGTAGCACCATTGATCTACTCTATCACGTAGCACCATTGATCTACTCTATCACGTAGTAGCACCATTGATCTACTCTATCACGTAGTAGCATTGATCTACTCTATCACGTAGCACCATTGATCTACTCTATCACGTAGCACCATTGATTTACTCTATCACGTAGTAGCACCATTGATATACTCTATCACGTAGTAGCATTGATCTACTTTATCACGTAGCACCATTGATCTACTCTATCACGTAGCACCATTGATCTACTCTATCAAGTAGCACCATTGATCTATACTATCAAGTAGCACCATTGATCTACTCTATCACGTAGTAGCACCATTGATCTACTCTATCACGTAGCACCATTGATCTACTCTATCAAGTAGCACCATTGATCTACTCTATCACGTAGCACCATTGATCTATACTATCAAGTAGCACCATTGATCTACTCTATCACGTAGCACCATTGATCTAATCTATCACGTAGTAGCACCGTTGATCTACTCTATCAAGTAGCACCATTGATCTACTCTATCACGTAGTAGCACCATTGATATACTCTATCACGTAGTAGCATTGATCTACTCTATCACGTAGCACCATTGATCTACTCTATCACGTAGCACCATTGATCTACTCTATCACGTAGAAGCACCATTGATCTACTCTATCACGTAGCACCATTGATCTACTCTATCACGTAGTAGCACCATTGATCTACTCTATCACGTAGCACCATTGATCTACTCTATCACGTAGTAGCATTGATCTACTCTATCACGTAGCACCGTTGATCTACTCTATCACGTAGCACCATTGATTTACTCTATCACGTAGTAGCACCATTGATATACTCTATCACGTAGTAGCATTGATCTACTCTATCACGTAGCACCATTGATCTACTCTATCACGTAGCACCATTGATCTACTCTATCAAGTAGCACCATTGATCTATACTATCAAGTAGCACCATTGATCTACTCTATCACGTAGTAGCACCATTGATCTACTCTATCACGTAGCACCATTGATCTACTCTATCAAGTAGCACCATTGATCTACTCTATCAAGTAGCACCATTGATCTAATCTATCACGTAGTAGCACCGTTGATCTACTCTATCAAGTAGCACCATTGATCTACTCTATCACGTAGTAGCACCATTGATATACTCTATCACGTAGTAGCATTGATCTACTCTATCACGTAGCACCATTGATCTACTCTATCACGTAGCACCATTGATCTACTCTATCACGTAGCACCATTGATCTAATCTATCACGTAGTAGCACCGTTGATCTACTCTATCACGTAGCACCATTGATCTACTCTATCACGTAGCACCATTGATCTACTCTATCACGTAGTAGAATTGATCTACTCTTTCACGTAGTAGCACCATTGATATACTCTATCACGTAGTAGCATTGATCTACTCTATCACGTAGCACCATTGATCTACTCTATCACGTAGCACCATTGATCTACTCTATCAAGTAGCACCATTGATCTATACTATCAAGTAGCACCATTGATCTAATCTATCACGTAGTAGCACCATTGATCTACTCTATCACGTAGCACCATTGATCTACTCTATCAAGTAGCACCATTGATCTACTCTATCACGTAGCACCATTGATCTATACTATCAAGTAGCACCATTGATCTACTCTATCACGTAGCACCATTGATCTAATCTATCACGTAGTAGCACCGTTGATCTACTCTATCAAGTAGCACCATTGATCTACTCTATCACGTAGTAGCACCATTGATATACTCTATCACGTAGTAGCATTGATCTACTCTATCACGTAGCACCATTGATCTACTCTATCACGTAGCACCATTGATCTATACTATCAAGTAGCACCATTGATCTACTCTATCACGTAGCACCATTGATCTAATCTATCACGTAGTAGCACCGTTGATCTTCTCTATCAAGTAGCACCATTGATCTACTCTATCACGTAGTAGCACCATTGATATACTCTATCACGTAGTAGCATTGATCTACTCTATCACGTAGCACCATTGATCTACTCTATCACGTAGCACCATTGATCTACTCTATCACGTAGTAGCACCATTGATCTACTCTATCACGTAGCACCATTGATCTACTCTATCACGTAGTAGCATTGATCTACTCTATCACGTAGCACCGTTGATCTACTCTATCACGTAGCACCATTGATTTACTCTATCACGTAGTAGCACCATTGATATACTCTATCACGTAGTAGCATTGATCTACTCTATCACGTAGCACCATTGATCTACTCTATCACGTAGCACCATTGATCTACTCTATCACGTAGCACCATTGATCTACTCTATCACGTAGTAGCATTGATCTACTCTATCACGTAGCACCGTTGATCTACTCTATCACGTAGCACCATTGATTTACTCTATCACGTAGTAGCACCATTGATATACTCTATCACGTAGTAGCATTGATCTACTCTATCACGTAGCACCATTGATTTACTCTATCACGTAGTAGCACCATTGATATACTCTATCACGTAGCACCATTGATCTAATCTATCACGTAGTAGCACCGTTGATCTACTCTATCACGTAGCACCATTGATCTACTCTATCACGTAGCACCATTGATCTACTCTATCACGTAGTAGAATTGATCTACTCTTTCACGTAGTAGCACCATTGATATACTCTATCACGTAGTAGCATTGATCTACTCTATCACGTAGCACCATTGATCTACTCTATCACGTAGCACCATTGATCTACTCTATCAAGTAGCACCATTGATCTATACTATCAAGTAGCACCATTGATCTACTCTATCACGTAGTAGCACCATTGATCTACTCTATCACGTAGCACCATTGATCTACTCTATCAAGTAGCACCATTGATCTACTCTATCACGTAGCACCATTGATCTATACTATCAAGTAGCACCATTGATCTACTCTATCACGTAGCACCATTGATCTAATCTATCACGTAGTAGCACCGTTGATCTACTCTATCAAGTAGCACCATTGATCTACTCTATCACGTAGTAGCACCATTGATATACTCTATCACGTAGTAGCATTGATCTACTCTATCACGTAGCACCATTGATCTACTCTATCACGTAGCACCATTGATCTATACTATCAAGTAGCACCATTGATCTACTCTATCACGTAGCACCATTGATCTAATCTATCACGTAGTAGCACCGTTGATCTTCTCTATCAAGTAGCACCATTGATCTACTCTATCACGTAGTAGCACCATTGATATACTCTATCACGTAGTAGCATTGATCTACTCTATCACGTAGCACCATTGATCTACTCTATCACGTAGCACCATTGATCTACTCTATCACGTAGTAGCACCATTGATCTACTCTATCACGTAGCACCATTGATCTACTCTATCACGTAGTAGCATTGATCTACTCTATCACGTAGCACCGTTGATCTACTCTATCACGTAGCACCATTGATTTACTCTATCACGTAGTAGCACCATTGATATACTCTATCACGTAGTAGCATTGATCTACTCTATCACGTAGCACCATTGATCTACTCTATCACGTAGTAGCACCATTGATCTACTCTATCACGTAGCACCATTGATCTACTCTATCACGTAGTAGCATTGATCTACTCTATCACGTAGCACCGTTGATCTACTCTATCACGTAGCACCATTGATTTACTCTATCACGTAGTAGCACCATTGATATACTCTATCACGTAGTAGCATTGATCTACTCTATCACGTAGCACCATTGATTTACTCTATCACGTAGTAGCACCATTGATATACTCTATCACGTAGTAGCATTGATCTACTCTATCACGTAGCACCATTGATCTACTCTATCACGTAGCACCATTGATCTACTCTATCAAGTAGCACCATTGATCTATACTATCAAGTAGCACCATTGATCTACTCTATCACGTAGTAGCACCATTGATCTACTCTATCACGTAGCACCATTGATCTACTCTATCAAGTAGCACCATTGATCTACTCTATCAAGTAGCACCATTGATCTAATCTATCACGTAGTAGCACCGTTGATCTACTCTATCAAGTAGCACCATTGATCTACTCTATCACGTAGTAGCACCATTGATATACTCTATCACGTAGTAGCATTGATCTACTCTATCACGTAGCACCATTGATCTACTCTATCACGTAGCACCATTGATCTACTCTATCACGTAGCACCATTGATCTAATCTATCACGTAGTAGCACCGTTGATCTACTCTATCACGTAGCACCATTGATCTACTCTATCACGTAGCACCATTGATCTACTCTATCACGTAGTAGAATTGATCTACTCTTTCACGTAGTAGCACCATTGATATACTCTATCACGTAGTAGCATTGATCTACTCTATCACGTAGCACCATTGATCTACTCTATCACGTAGCACCATTGATCTACTCTATCAAGTAGCACCATTGATCTATACTATCAAGTAGCACCATTGATCTACTCTATCACGTAGTAGCACCATTGATCTACTCTATCACGTAGCACCATTGATCTACTCTATCAAGTAGCACCATTGATCTACTCTATCACGTAGCACCATTGATCTATACTATCAAGTAGCACCATTGATCTACTCTATCACGTAGCACCATTGATCTAATCTATCACGTAGTAGCACCGTTGATCTACTCTATCAAGTAGCACCATTGATCTACTCTATCACGTAGTAGCACCATTGATATACTCTATCACGTAGTAGCATTGATCTACTCTATCACGTAGCACCATTGATCTACTCTATCACGTAGCACCATTGATCTATACTATCAAGTAGCACCATTGATCTACTCTATCACGTAGCACCATTGATCTAATCTATCACGTAGTAGCACCGTTGATCTTCTCTATCAAGTAGCACCATTGATCTACTCTATCACGTAGTAGCACCATTGATATACTCTATCACGTAGTAGCATTGATCTACTCTATCACGTAGCACCATTGATCTACTCTATCACGTAGCACCATTGATCTACTCTATCACGTAGTAGCACCATTGATCTACTCTATCACGTAGCACTATTGATCTACTCTATCACGTAGTAGCATTGATCTACTCTATCACGTAGCACCGTTGATCTACTCTATCACGTAGCACCATTGATTTACTCTATCACGTAGTAGCACCATTGATATACTCTATCACGTAGTAGCATTGATCTACTCTATCACGTAGCACCATTGATCTACTCTATCACGTAGCACCATTGATCTACTCTATCAAGTAGCACCATTGATCTATACTATCAAGTAGCACCATTGATCTACTCTATCACGTAGTAGCACCATTGATCTACTCTATCACGTAGCACCATTGATCTACTCTATCAAGTAGCACCATTGATCTACTCTATCACGTAGCACCATTGATCTATACTATCAAGTAGCACCATTGATCTACTCTATCACGTAGCACCATTGATCTAATCTATCACGTAGTAGCACCGTTGATCTACTCTATCAAGTAGCACCATTGATCTACTCTATCACGTAGTAGCACCATTGATATACTCTATCACGTAGTAGCATTGATCTACTCTATCACGTAGCACCATTGATCTACTCTATCACGTAGCACCATTGATCTACTCTATCACGTAGAAGCACCATTGATCTACTCTATCACGTAGCACCATTGATCTACTCTATCACGTAGTAGCACCATTGAACTACTCTATCACGTAGCACCATTGATCTACTCTATCACGTAGTAGAATTGATCTACTCTTTCACGTAGTAGCACCATTGATATACTCTATCACGTAGTAGCATTGATCTACTCTATCACGTAGCACCATTGATCTACTCTATCACGTAGCACCATTGATCTACTCTATCAAGTAGCACCATTGATCTATACTATCAAGTAGCACCATTGATCTACTCTATCACGTAGTAGCACCATTGATCTACTCTATCACGTAGCACCATTGATCTACTCTATCAAGTAGCACCATTGATCTACTCTATCACGTAGCACCATTGATCTATACTATCAAGTAGCACCATTGATCTACTCTATCACGTAGCACCATTGATCTAATCTATCACGTAGTAGCACCGTTGATCTACTCTATCAAGTAGCACCATTGATCTACTCTATCACGTAGTAGCACCATTGATATACTCTATCACGTAGTAGCATTGATCTACTCTATCACGTAGTAGCACCATTGATATACTCTATCACGTAGTAGCATTGATCTACTCTATCACGTAGCACCATTGATCTACTCTATCACGTAGCACCATTGATCTACTCTATCACGTAGAAGCACCATTGATCTACTCTATCACGTAGCACCATTGATCTACTCTATCACGTAGTAGCACCATTGATCTACTCTATCACGTAGCACCATTGATCTACTCTATCACGTAGTAGAATTGATCTACTCTATCACGTAGCACCGTTGATCTACTCTATCACGTAGCACTATTGATCTACTCTATCACGTAGTAGCACCATTGATCTACTCTATCACGTAGCACCATTGATCTACTCTATCACCTAGCACCATTGATCTACTCTATCACGTAGCACCATTGATCTACTCTATCACGTAGCACCATTGATCTACTCTATCACGTAGCACCATTGATCTACTCTATCACCTAGCACCATTGATCTACTCTATCACGTAGCACCATTGATCTACTCTATCACGTAGCACCATTGATCTACTCTATCACGTAGCACCATTGATCTACTCTATCACCTAGCACCATTGATCTACTCTATCACGTAGCACCATTGATCACTCAATCACGTAGCAGCAATGTAGCTAGCTAACATTACTCTCAGCTCTCAAATACTTCGGCGTTACCAATGGTTAATGGTTTAGTTACAGATATAATAAATTGAACCAAGCAAAGCATTTTATTTCCACATGTACTGTATTACAAAAGTCTTTAATTTAACGATACAAAAGCAGATATTGAAGTAGATGTTTGAAGTGACACATTGACAGCAGTAAGGACATTGTGCTGACCACTGTCCTTAGAGGACATGACAAGCTGGACAGGGCCGGTTCTAGACAAATTTGACCTGGGTCAAGGTGACGTCACCTTGGACGTTCAGATGGTCGATGCGCTGGAGGGGGTGGAGGCGGTGGTTGAACTCGACAAAGTGCTGGTTGTTCACTGCGATCTGGGGGCGTCAAATGGGAAGAGATTTAGTTAATGAGATTTATAATGAGATTTTTAATGAGATTTTTAATGAGTTTATTTTTTTAGAATTTTTTTTTTTGGTGAGTTTTTTTTTTAAGATGCAGGTTGTGGGTTAATGTTAATGTGGGTATTTGGTTTATGGTGGAGTTGTGGTGGGCTTGGTGGTGTGTATGTAGTGGTGAGCTTGGTAGTGGGAGTGTGGTGATGGTTTTAGTGGTGTGTATGTGGTGGTGGAATTGGTGGTGTGTATGTGGAGGTGGGCTTGGTGGTGTGTGGTGGTGGAATTGGTGGTGGTGTGTATGTGGAGGTGGGCTGGTGGTGGGTGTGTGGTGGTCTTGGTGGTGGGTTGTGGTGGTGGGCTGGTGGTGGGTTGTGGTGGTGGGCTGGTGGTGGGTGTGTGTTGGGCTTGGTGGTGTGTCTGTGGTGGTGGGCTTGGTGGTGTGTATGTAGAGGTGGGCTTAGTGGTGTGTATGTAGAGGTAGGCTTGGTGGTGTGTATGTGGAGGTGGGCTTGGTGGTGAGTTTGGTATCTGGTGTGTACCGATATGGGTTTGGTAGTGGGTCTGTGACAACGTGGGCTCGGTAGTCGGTGCATGGTAGTGGGTTTAATAGAAGGTGAGTGGTAGTGGGTGTGTGATGGTGGGCTTGTTTGTTTACCGTGGTAGGCTTGGTGACAATGTGGCTTGGTAGTAAAAGATGAACGTTGATTGATCTTAAGTGATGGGGTAAGTAATACACTGAGGATTGTTGGATTACCATGTGTGTGTGTATGTATGTATGTTTCTGTGTGTACGGATTATATAAACAAACAAAACGATTGAATATGAACTAGAACACCCTCATCTACTGTAAACGTAATCTGATTTTAAAAACAACAACAACAACAACCAAACACTAACCTTGAACCCGTGCGACTCGACCAAGATGAGAATCTCAAACGGGACGTTTGGCACGAAGGGGAAGTAGCTGCAGTGCTTCTCCTCCGCCCCCCAGCCGCCCCCGGCCTTGTGGGTGCGGACCACGGTGTTGTGGCTGTCGCCGTAGTTGAACCTGGCGTCGAAGTGGAGGGCGACGTCGTTGGCGTCAAAGTTTGGTCCACACACCAGGTTGACGTTGAATCTGGGGTTAGGGTTAGAGGGAGATTTAACATGAGGTTAGAGGGGGTCAGACATGGGGTTAGAGGGGGGTCAGACATGGGGTTAGAGGGGGGTCAGACATGGGGTTAGAGGGGGGGTCAGACATGGGGTTAGAGGGGGGTCAGACATGGGGTTAGAGGGAGATTTAACATGAGGTTAGAGGGGGTCAGACATGGGGTTAGAGGGGGGTCAGACATGGGGTTAGAGGGGGGTCAGACATGGGGTTAGAGGGGGGGGGGTCAGACATGGGGTTAGAGGGGGGTCAGACATGGGGTTAGAGGGGGTCAGACGTATGGTTAGAGAGGGGTCAGGCATGGGGTTAGAGGGGGTCAGACATGGGGTTAGGGTTAGAGGGGGGTCAGACATGGGGTTAGGGTTAGAGGGGGGTCAGACATGGGGTTAGGGTTAGAGGGAGGTCAGACATGGGGTTAGAGGGGGGTCAGACATGGGGTTAGAGGGAGATTTAACATGAGGTTAGAGGGGGTCAGACATGGGGTTAGAGGGGGGTCAGACATGGGGTTAGAGGGAGATTTAACATGAGGTTAGAGGGGGTCAGACATGGGGTTAGAGGGGGGTCAGACATGGGGTTAGAGGGGGGTCAGACATGGGGTTAGAGGGGGGGTCAGACATGGGGTTAGAGGGGGGTCAGACATGGGGTTAGAGGGAGATTTAACATGAGGTTAGAGGGGGTCAGACATGGGGTTAGAGGGGGGTCAGACATGGGGTTAGAGGGGGGTCAGACATGGGGTTAGAGGGGGGGTCAGACATGGGGTTAGAGGGGGGTCAGACATGGGGTTAGAGGGGGTCAGACGTATGGTTAGAGAGGGGTCAGGCATGGGGTTAGAGGGGGTCAGACATGGGGTTAGGGTTAGAGGGGGGTCAGACATGGGGTTAGGGTTAGAGGGGGGTCAGACATGGGGTTAGGGTTAGAGGGAGGTCAGACATGGGGTTAGAGGGGGGTCAGACATGGGGTTAGAGGGAGGTCAGACATGGGGTTAGAGAGGGGTCAGACATGGGGTTAGAGGGGGGTCAGACATGGGGTTAGGGTTAGAGGGAGGTCAGACATGGGGTTAGAGGGGGGTCAGACATGGGGTTAGAGGGGGGTCAGACATGGGGTTAGAGGGAGGTCAGACATGGGGTTAGAGAGGGGTCAGACATGGGGTTAGAGGGGGGTCAGACATGGGGTTAGGGTTAGAGGGAGGTCAGACATGGGGTTAGAGGGGGGTCAGACATGGGGTTAGAGGGGGGTCAGACATTGGGTTAGGGTTAGAGGGGGGTCAGACATGGGGTTAGGGTTAGAGGGGGGTCAGACATGGGGTTAGAGGGGGGTCAGACATGGGGTTAGGGTTAGAGGGGGGTCAGATATGGGGTTAGGGTTAGAGGGGGGTCAGACATGGGGTTAGGGTTAGAGGGGGGT
Source organism: Physella acuta (assembly GCF_028476545.2). Lineage (NCBI taxonomy): Eukaryota > Metazoa > Mollusca > Gastropoda > Physidae > Physella > Physella acuta. Next base: position 12,651 of record NW_026732516.1, read on the forward strand.
CAGACATGGGGTTAGGGTTAGAGGGGGGTCAGACATGGGGTTAGGGTTAGAGGGAGGTCAGAAATAGGGGTTAGAGGGGGTCAGACATGGGGTTAGGGTTAGAGGGAGGTCAGACATGGGTTTAGAGGGGGTCAGACATGGGTTTAGAGGGGGTCAGACATGGGGTTAGAGGGGGGTCAGACATGGGGTTAGAGGGGGTCAGACGTATGGTTAGAGAGGGGTCAGACATGGGTTTAGAGGGGGTCAGACGTATGGTTAGAGAGGGGTCAGGCATGGGGTTAGAGGGGGTCAGACATGGGGTTAGGGTTAGAGGGGGGTCAGACATGGGGTTAGGGTTAGAGGGAGGTCAGAAATAGGGGTTAGAGGGGGTCAGACATGGGTTTAGAGGGGGTCAGACGTATGGTTAGAGAGGGGTCAGGCATGGGGTTAGAGGGGGTCAGACATGGGGACCAATTACTCCGAGGTTGTTTTTATACAAAGCGTTATGAATAATAAGCCCACCAACCATTAAACCCACCAACTCATAAACTTGACAACCATTAAACTCACCAACCCATTAACCTATAAACCCACCACCCCACAACCCCATCAACCCACCAACCCATAACCTTACCAACCCAACTCCAACGACCCCCAACTCCAACGACCCCCGACCCCAACGACCCCTGTCTAACAATGACCCCCGCTAGTATACCTTGAGGCGCCAGGGCGAGGAATTCCATCAATAACAATTTTCCTGCCAGGGTAAATTCCGCCATTGATGAAGGTGGTCAGTGGGACAGGCTAGCAGAGGCAGCAACACATTTACAAAACTTTAGTTCAACAGTCCGACTTATACAACATATCCTTTCTTCAACTTATCCAACAGCTATCGTTTCTTTAACTGATAATTATCGTTTTGAACTTTTAAAACACCTATACTTTCTTCAACTGTTACAACAGATATCGTTTCTTGAACTTAAAATTATCGCTTTGAACTTTAAAACAATTATCGTATATGAGCTTGTTAAATAATTATCAATTTTTAAACAGTTACCATTTTTGAACTTTTTAAAATAGTTATAGTTTTTGAACTTTAACAACAAACTTACGCAACACATAAAAACGAAACATAGACACTATGTACAATCCTACAATTTGAGGTTCCATACATTACACTTCAAAGACACCAGTCAACATTACTTTTAATATATCTCATTCGCCCCAAACAAGCTTGACATTACTTACAGGGTTCTGGATCTGAAAGGAAAAAGATAAGCGCGTCAAGTTAGACAACTCTATTTGCACAACTCTCACAGTTTAACCTAGGAGCGATGCAGTTACCTCCCGCACTTTGTCACTGGGCTATAATTTATGCGAGGTTAAAAGGGTATGTGTGCGATAACCTAATCTACCAAGGCTGATAAAGAAAGTTGTCTACGTGGTAATAAAAGGAAGTTATCTAGAGATTAAAAAAAAAATACAAGCCTAACACAAATAGATTTTAAAAATTCCCACACAGCGCATGAAAAAACCCCACCCACATAAAAATAAAATTGTGTGTGTGTGTGTGGGGGGGGGGGGGGCGGTCTGATGGGTACCTAGCTTACGTTGGGGAAAGTAAAGGCGGCTGGGCAAAGTGCTGACCACACCATCCCTTCATATGTCGAGGTAAAAAAAACCAACATATAAACTCTACTACATCTGCCCTATGGATCGCTAGGTCTCAAGAGGAATCTTAACATACCAAACAGTAGGGTGGCCTCCACAATGGCGTCACATTTTTAAAAGTAAGGGGGAGGAGGTAAAGTTTTCACTTTAGTGGCGATGCTTGTCAAAGGGAGGGAGGGGGGGGGGGGGCGGTACATAAAGTTTGACTTCACACTTTTGCAGAATTTCAGCAGCCATTTTTGCGTTGTTCTTGTGACTTGTTTTGTAATGTCAGTTAATTAAAATGGCTATTATTGATATAGGTCAGTTGATATTTTAGAAAGAGAGGGATGTTGTTTTTTTAATTTCTATTTTGGAATGAGGGAGTCTGTATTAAAATTGGACAAAAAAAAATAATTAAAATTTAACCGAAAGTATTATCCACAAGGTGAAGAAACAGGATCTACAGGATGAACTATGACCCAGGCGAACTTTGAACCTACCACGTCGAGGTATGCGATCCTGTTGATAGTGACGTCACCAGCGATGTAGAGAAAGCGAGCCGTTTCTTTGGGGATCCTGTGGTTGAAGTCACAGAAAAAGGTATTGTTGACAAAAATCTGGGGAAGAAAGAAAATGTATGAGGTCTTTATCGTTAAAAATGCCTGGTGTTTTTTAAAGGATATCGATTCGTATTTATTCCTAGAATAAATATATGAATAAACTGAGTGGTCGGACGGTAGAGCGCACGACTGCTAACACGAAAGACTCTCAGATCCCGGACTCGAGTCCATACCTGAGTCTACTCAGTTTAAATGGGTACTCGACTGATATTAGAGAAACGAAAAAAAGGATGGGTATACTACTGAACACACGGTCCGTGGTCACAGATAAACTCTACTTCATCTGCGATATTTACCGCCAGGGGTAGCAGGGCATCTTAGGAAAATAAATCCTAACTCTGACAATTCATATCACAGCTCAATTTACAACTCCAGCTATTATATGATAGTAAACGGTAGAGAGCTAGACTGCTAACCCGAGTGTCACGAGTTCGAATCCGGGTTCAAATAAGTGGAACGTCCCAGAGTCAACCCAGCTCTGATAAGTACCTAACTCACGTTAGTGAATCAAAGGCGGCTAAAGCATAGTGCTGACCACACTATCCTTTCATATGCCGAGGTCATCTGAAGCAGATCAACTCTACTGCATCTGCTCTATGTGTCTTGGGCACGAACGGAAAGTGATGCGGTAACAAATGACCAACTTGTACACGGTAAAAATATTAGAGGCGGTCCGTTGTAAAGCCCAGGTTTATAATAGGGCTGGTAAGTAGGTCACCAACCAGTTATACGGCTCATGCAGGCTTTATTGAGCTGTAGAATTGGTTGGTGACCTACTTACCAACCCTATTACATGGAAAACTGAAGAGTGCCTGAAACACCCACCAGACGATTAAATAGTCCTAACCCCTCCCTCCCTCCCTCCCTCCCTCCCTCCCTCCCCCCCCCCTCCTCTTAAAAAAAATCTACTGACCTGGAAAGCGTGATGTCTGACAATGATCTTCACCTCGAACGCCCCGCCTTTGTAGAAGGGGAATCCCCCGTGTTTCTCCTCAGCGCCCCAGCCGCCCCTGTTGTGTGTGCGGACAACCTCGTTCTGGTCGAAGCGAGGGTTGAAGTGTAGGGCCGTGTCCGAGTCGTAGGTCTGGCCAGAGCACAGGTTGATGCTAAATCTGGGGGAAAGATTATTATCGTTTACTTTTGGCTGGTTGTTGCTAAATCTGGGGAATATTAGCGTTTACTTTTGGCTAGTCTGTTGCTAAATCTGGGGGAAAGATTATCATTGTTTACTTTTTGCTGGTCTGTTGCTAAATCTGGGGGAAAGATTATTATCGTTTACTTTTTGCTGGTCTGTTGCTAAATCTGGGGGAAAGATTATTATCGTTTACTTTTTGCTGGTCTGTGGCTAAATCTGGGGGAAAGATTATTAGCGTTGACTTCATGCTGGATTGTTGCTAAACTTGGATTACAAATTTTAACGTTTTCTTTTTGCTGATTTGTTGCTAAATCTGGATTTCAACTTTTGACGTTTATTTTTTGCTGGTCCAGTCTATGGGACGATGTGGTCACAGTGTATGGAGTTCGGATCTCAGTTCGGACTAAGATGTTCCTGAGTCCACCCAGTTGTGGTGCGTACCTGACTTACGTTGGGAAAGTAAAAGCGGCCGGTCATTGTGCTGACCACACTATCCCTTCATAAGCCGAGGTAAAAAAAACATTAACTCTACTTCATCTACCCTAAGGATGGCTAGTTCGAAAACCATCTTTACTTGTTGGTGTGATGCAACATCTGGGTTAGAGATTTTATAGTTTATTTGTTGCTAGCACGGTGCTAAATCTGGTTTAAATAACATACTGCTCTCTAAACCACTGTATTTGTTATTTAGTCAATGAAAACAAAACAAGCTTCGCGTAGCTGTATTCCAGAGGCGTAGCGAGGGGGGGGGGGGCGGGCGGGGGGACACATTTGTCCCCGGGCGCCGACCTTAGGGGGCGCCAAAATGGGTTGGAAAAACAAATCTAAAGCTTGAGGGAGGGGTGTAAATCGAAAGTTTGAGTGGGGGGGGGGGGGGGGGGGGGGGTGCAAATCGAAAGTTTGTCCCCGGGCGCCGGGAACTGTCGCTACGCCTCTGGTGTATTCCAACTTAGTGTTCTCGCGTAGTTTGACCAGGTAGCCTGTATAAGGTGGGGTGGGGTGGGGGGTGGGGGTGTTCAAGATTTGAGGAAGCAGTTACCCTACCCTGACAGGGAAATGCGAGCGTCAGTGATTCAGGGCTGTTTGAGGTTAACCGTCTAATCTACCTCCTCCCAAACTTATCCCCTCAACACTTCCCCCCCCCCCCCCCCCGCGCTAATTGAATCTGAAAGCTACACACGTTTAATACTTCAATTGAAAACATTTTTGCCTTCAGAAATAATAGCCTTCCCTTTATAACAGATTTCGCCTTGCGATATAAATAGTATAATCCCTATTATCATTTATCTAACAGGGAAGTGAATTGCTGTAATAATACTTCCGTTGTTGTGGTTTTTTTAAAAAAAAAAAAAAGATATTTGAATTGTGGAGTAATTAAAAAAAAAAGAACATCGAAAATTAGAATTTTGAAGAGACTTACCTCCCTGCATAAGGGGGGACAACTCCGTCAACTATAATTTCTTTTCCATCCGAGAGGTTGAATGGGATGTTTCCTGTGTGTGGGACTGGGTACTGCGAGATACACAGGCATGACATACAGATGTCAGTAGTATAAGAACATGACATGTAGATGTCAGAAACATGTCATACAATAAGATATGGCATTCAGATGTCAGTCGTAACACAGATGTGACATGTCACATGTAGATGTCAACAGTACACGGATAAGACATGCAGATGTCAGAAGCATGACATACAGCAGTAAACAGCATGACACGTAGACGTTAGGCAATGTCATTAGCACGGTTTAAAACAGGGTTGCTTTGAGGCATTTTCCTCAAGGAGGGGGGGGGGGGTGTTCTTAAAACAAAGTGGTGGGGGGGGGGGCGCTGGTTAAGGTATATATATTTTCTTTCTATATTAGAAAAACACTAGTCATTTAAAACAGTAGCGTAGCGAGGGGGGGGGGGGGAACATATGTCCGGGCGCCGACCTTAGGGGGCGCCAAAATGGGTTGGAAAAATAAATTGAAAGGTTGAGGGGGGTGCAAATCGAAAGTTTGAGGGGGGGGGGGTGCAAATCAAAACCTTGAGGGCAGTGTTTCTTCCAGACTTTTTTCTCCGGGGGGGCGCTTGAAATTTTCGGGGGGGGCGGTAGACTTTCTTCGGGGGGGGGGGGGCGGACACTGTTAAAAGTATATATTTTCTATATAAATTATATACATTTCATTTCGTTCGGGGGGGGGGGGGCGGTAAAAAATTTTCGGGGGGGGGGGCTTCGCCCCCCCGAAGAGATGCCTGGAAGAAACTCTGCTTGAGGGGGGGTGCAAATCGAAAGTTTGAGGGGGGGGGGGGTGCAAATCGAAAAGTTTGAGGGGGTGAAAATCGAAATCTTGAGGGAGGTGGAAATCGAAAAGTTTGTCCCCGGGCGCCGGGAAGGGTCGCTACGCCTCTGATTTAAAAATTGGCCTTAGAACACCATCGAATTCATATTTCTTATACAACAGTTTATGATGCTATAAAGCTTTTCATTTAGATTTAAAAAAAAATAAATAATGTACAATAAGGAGTTCTACCAAATGCTATATTATTATGATTTCTTTTTTTAACAATTGTAAAACCCAGGAACGTGAAGTTATAAACATACTGAGCCACATACAGCACCATTAAGTTTACACCTTCCTACTACATACAGTGGCCTAAATGAACTAGACCCTGACTATAAATAAACCATGACCTCTCTCAATGTGCACTGTAAACAAACAAACGACACGTCAATTAGTGGTCAAGAGGGTGTTGAGTGTGTAAACCGTTGACTTCAGCACTTCAGAGAAGGCGTTCGTCACTACAGAAGAACGGATAACAGACAAAACACCCGACAAAATAGAAGATAAAATAGATAACATAGCAAACGAAAGCAAACAAAATAGCAAAAAAAGCAGACAAAATAGCAGACAAAATAGCAGACAAAAAAAGCAGACAAAAGAGCAGACAGTGGATTGACATCAGATACTTCATCATACATTACATGCGTCGTAATAGCAGACACATCATTCGAAAACATTGAAAAAAAAACACGGGGCCTAATATAAAAATGGGGCTTAATATAAAAACAGTGGACATAAGATAAAAAATATTCAACATAAGACAAAAAAATATTGGAAATAACGTAAAAAACATTGGGCGAAACAAAGAAAAAATACACTTGACATAATGCAAGAAAACATAAGGCATTACAATGAAACAAAACATAAGACATTACATTAGAAAACAATCAGACAAATTTCATACGAAACATCATAAGAGTTATGTCATATTTCTCCATAGCAACCCCTACCGCACCTTCACTTAATTGATTCTCAGAAAAATGGTTTAATACCCCCACCCCACCCCAAAGTTTGATCAACAGCAATAATTGTAATATATAAAAAAATGAGCTTTAATCTTTTGTTGCACATGGTTTAACAAGGTTGTTGGTGGCTGGGTAGGTGGACGGGCAGCCGATACGAAAGAATGATGGATGGGAATGTCAGTAAGGTCAAGGCTAATAAATTGGGTGGTTGGTGCAATGATGGGGGGGGGGGGTGATCACTTGTGACATGTTTATCACGAGGTCCGGGTATATCTTATTATCACTTGTATCATGTTATAACTGTTTATATCTTATCACTTGTTATATCATGTTATAACTGTTTGTATCTTGTTCTTACAACTAGACAAAATTTTGATTGGAGGTGGGTGGGTGGTGGTATAGCCCGATTAACCCTCTAAATCCTTAATCCACCACCGGAGTTTTGAATTGAAAATTATTAATATATATATATATATATATATATATATATATATATATATATATATATATATATATATATATATATATATATATATATATATATATATATATATAGTTTTGTGTATAGAACAGTATAAGTACTTACAGCCATGGTGAAAAGCTAAGCCTGCAGTTTCCTGAAGTGGGAGACTCCGGCTTATTCCCTTCTCGTTTTATATACCAACAACCAGACCCTCCTTTCTTTCAACCAATCAAAACGTGGGGATTCTATCTGTTCTAAATTTAGCCTGACGACGAACCAAAATTTATCGCTGATCGCGATAACAACGAACTTCGTCTTGTGCCTTGGTCGCCAAATGTGAAGGCTGATCGGTGGTGATCAGTTGATACACGCCCACCCACTCGAGTAAAACAATGGCTCCTTTGTGAATGGTTATCTTACTTGTAGATAGTATATGGGACATAACTCGGGTATAGTAGATGGGAAATAACTCGGGTACTTTGGAGTTTTTGCATGTTAAGATGAGAACATTGTCGCACACACTACAAACCGGATTAAATGGAGAACTCGAGAGATAGAGAGGGAGAAAGACATCTTTGTACATTTAAAAACTTAATCAATTTCTAAAAAAATTATAGTAAATCAATATAATTGACAATGTAATTTTTAATATATAAGCTTTAATGAAAAAGTAGAACATTTGAAATAAATATTTAAACGCAACTTTATAATTCGCTCAGAGTGTGTGTTGAGTTGTTGTAACATTTTCTAGGTATTTCCATGATAAACAAAATAGACCGGCTATATATAAAGGAGGTAAGACAGTTAAAGCCTACCTAGTCGGTAGGGGACCAAACCCTCATTCGTTCAAGGTTTTAGGACGTCGACGTTCGATGATAGCATTCAATTTTCTGCTAATTAACACTGGGAAAAAATTAGAGCAGCTCATACAAATGAAATATTAGAACAATAAACTAAAAACATACACAATTTGAATAATTTTACTATCGTCCTCTCTCGATAGTGAAGAGTGTTCTTCCCTAACCCCTCCCCCTTTTATTTCTAAGTCCATTTTTGTGTGTCTCCCCCACCCCCCAATCGCCTAACATTGTTACCAATATCAAGACGCTTCATCCCTTAAAATGGCGTCACACAGACTACCACCGCCTCCCCCCCCCCTATACACACAACATGTTATATTTCTTTTTATAATTATTGTACCGGGTCATGTTGCTATAATTTAATTTAGTTTAAATGACTAACGCTAAAATGTGGGTGACATCTTCTCCCTTCCTTACCCCACACCTCATCACTAAAGTCCACGCTAATGAAAACAACAGCGGAGGATTAGTTCCTGGGTTAACTCGACTTAAAACACGAGGTAAACAATGACTTATCTAAAAGCATGCACCAATGATGATAAAGACGTTGGTAATCGAGACGCTAAGGACGATCAAATGTCCGTCTAAAACAGACATTAAATCAATTTTTATTCATCTTTAAATCCCAACATTCGAAAACCATGTACAAAACGTGTAATATTCAACGTCTAAATATATCAACAAACGCATGTATCATTAATACATAAATTATTGAACAATTCAGTTGTTAACATACCGTTTCATTGCGGTGATTAAAGCCTATCTCACAAACATAAGTACAGTCATTTTAAAACTCATCCCACTACCATCATGCAATCATTTAAAAACACATCCTAATACAATCGAAATAATCATTTTAAAACGCATACCACCACCACCACCACCCGTACAATCATTTTAAAAAAACCATCCCACTACAATCCGTACAATCATTTGAAGTCCATACAACTACCATTCCTACAATCAATAAAAACTCATCCCACTACAATTAATACAATCAATTGAAGCCCATACAACTAACATTCCAACAATAATTGAAACCCCATCCCCCTACAATCCGTACAATCAACAACCATACCCTTAGTCACACAAACAGATATCTTAACAATACCATCCAGTATCGTCTTTCTAATTAACGCGATGTGTCTAATAATTACCATCTAATCAAGACTGCTGTCTCATGCTTTTCATATTGACCTCAGACCAGCTGATAAAAGTTTGAAGAAGTTATTTCAAATCTCAACAACGTACCGAAGTACATTTGAAAGCGTTAGGGTTTTTCTAGATCTGTATGACTGTTTACAAAGTATATCTACTTAAATAAATAACCAGTTATACTTAAATATCGCTGAGCTTAAATGTGTGTCAAGCGCCTTTAAAGTGTCTCCCCCCCCCCCCCCGCGACCCATACGTACACAAACAAATATGATCATTGTTAAATAACTAAATTTAGCACTCGGAGATAATATGACAATTTGTAGGGAAATGATGATATGAAATATACAAGTAGATCTAGTCAGATGCGTAGCGAGAGGGGGGGGGGGGGGCGGGGGGTTGCGGACCGCACCGGGTGACACCATTTAGGGGGTGACACCAAGGCAAAAAATATATAGAAAAAAAAAATGAAAGTTTGAGGGGGGGGGGTGCAAATCGAAAGTTCGAGGGGAGGTGTAAATAGAAAGTTTAAAGGGGGGGGGGTGCAAGTTTGAGGGGGGGGGGGGGTGGGGTGCAAATCGAAAATTGAAAGTTTGTCCCCGGGAAGGGTCGCTACGCCTCTGGGGGGTGATACCATTAAGTGCCGCACCGGGTTACACCCGACCTCGCTACGCCACTGAATCTAGTGGTTTTATATTTTTCGCAGAAAATACTTTTATACATGTACAAGAAACCGGACCTGAACGTGGTTATGGACATACACATAAACATCAACACAGGCATGTAGCAGTGAATAGAGAGAGAATGTTTGGTTGGTATTTCATGAGCGACCCACTCTGTTTTAGGCTTCGGGTCATATTCAAAAGACGTATATAACCGTCTTCGTAAGAGTTAAGATTGTTGGATGTAAAAAGGGGTGGTACTAGCTAATCTGCCTTGATGCTTTCCACTGATAAGCCATGTGTGCTATACATTACATAACAGGACATGGAGGTGAGAAATGTTGAGGGGAGAGCAGTGGTCCTGGTTGGCTGAGATCTAAGGATTAAGTTAATGTTACCTACAAAGAGAGGAAGTTTTATGGTGGGTTAGATACAGGTGGGGGCTGGGTATCATGGGGGGGGGGGGGGGGGGGAGAAATTGTGAGGGGGGGAGCAGTGGTATTAATGTGTCTGATCACTTCCCTACTGGACCATGGTGGTCATATATTACATAACATACCACCCCAGATTGGCTGAAATCTAAGAATAGTTATCCCTGTTACTTACAAAGAGATTGGAAGTTTTATTGTTGGTTAGAAACAGGTGGGGGCTGAGTCGGCTGTATTGCCCCTTAGGGGTAATAAGTATGTTACCATTTTTAAAACACACACACACACACACATACACACCCCCCCCACCCCCCCCCCCCCCCCCCCCCACAAAAACACACACACACACAAACAGGGAGGCAGAGATGGAATACTATAAACAGGGCATATCATTAGACAAAACAGGAGAAGAATTTGAAATATCTATAAAGAGTACGTTAGGAAACACGTTAGTAAGAAACGACAAGAACAAAAGCAGAGTTAGAGATAGAATTAGTGAAACAGAAAGGTCATCAAATAGATAACACGCAACTGCCCTAGAACAACAAACCCCATTACCAAGAATGTGACCCGGACCGCCCCCACGAATGATTTTGAATAACGGACACATTAGTGAAGTCAAGTCGAGTATTTGTGAATCTAAGTAGTCGAGAAAATAGGCGAGAAGTCGATACGGTCAGTAGTAAGGTGAAGTTAGTAAAGTAAAAACTGAAGTCAATTAAATACTTGAAGTCGGTGAAGTAAGTAAAGTCAAAATTGAAGTCAAAGTGGTTATTTGAAGTCAGTTAAGTCAGTGAATAAAGTCGTTGAAGTCAAAGTAAAGTCATTGAATTGGTTGAAGTCTTTGAAGTCAAAGTGAAGTCGTTGATCTCGAAGTTAGGTCAGTTTAAGTCAGGCAATGAAGTCTATTATGTTTAAGTGAATTCGAAGTCAGTCAAGTTAGTCGTCAAAGTAAATTTAGTCGTCAAAGTGAAGTCGGTCATGTTACTGAAGTCAAAAGTGAATTCAGTCTATTAAGTCAAGCCAGCCACATTAAGTCAAGCCAGCCACATTAAGTCAAGTCAGAAGTCACATAGTGAGAGCTTCCCCACTATATGATCACGTGTTGAAATGTTAATTTGAAATGGCACGATACTATTGATATACACTTACATGTCTATTCTTTTTGTGAAGCTATCTCTTAGCTCTAGTAGTGTTTACGTCTATTGGGTTTATTATGCTTTACAGTTTGAATTTGGAGTGTACTATTTTATTATTTGGTTATTTCTGTAATGTTGTATGGTACGCCAGACCAGTGTTCAGTACGCATACATTTGAGAATGAGTTTTTTTTTAATAGAAGGTACCTCTGTCTGAATACTGGTCTACGTGGGCACTAAGATGGTCACGTAAAGCCATTGCTCATAGTCTCGAAATGTTCAGACCCACCAACGCTTACACGGAATGAGACGCGATGAAGCAGACACTTCAAAGAGTACCGCCACCGCTGAAGCCCCTGTACACGTTAAGTTACCTGGACAGCGAACAGCCCTGCTGGACAGTGAATTGCCCTGGTCAAGACAACGGACGCAATCGTCGCCACCGCTTCGCCCCCACACTGGGGTTATCTAAAACAGACCCCCCCCCCCCACCTACGTACAACTGCGTCGGTAGATAGGAAGGGTAGAATACCCTTCGTCCAAGTTCCCAGCGACAGAATGTTATGTCATTGTTCGCCACCGCATCAGACGGCTCCAGTTCATCGTGTAATCACTCTACGTGGACGTCTCAACCAGCGTTGAGATGAGATTGTTGCGTCATCACATTGACCAAGGAAAGTTACGCCTACACCCGCCTAACGGGAATTTACATCAGAACTCACCACAACCAACCCATCACAGAGGAACGCCAACAATTACATAACACTTACACAAACACACTGCTCACTGAGCCCGTTCAACTCAACCAGTTACACATTGCCACTAAGATTCACTCAAGCCCAGTACACGACAACCTAGCCAGAACTTGAGTTACACATGATTAGATTAACTCATACCATAACATAGACATACATTATCAAGCTGAGACACCACAGACGTCAGGATACTTACACAAAAACTAAAACAATGACATTATTGTTTCAGGAACACCGACACAAGATTTTATGTTTTTGTAAACTGTGCTGTCCCATTTTGTATTTGATATATATGATTGATGTTAGGGATAGAATAGAGTAGCAAGATAGATAGTTGTTGATGTATTAGATTAGTAGCAGACGCTGAAAAATAGAATTTGTCAGCTCCACAAAGGGAGGGAGATATGTGATGACGCTAGCTTAGGTCGGGTAGGTCAAGTAGAAGAAGTTAATAGAAAAAGGCTATAGCTAGTTGGTTAGAGAGCAGTGTTTCTTCCAGACTTTTTTCTCTCGGGGGGGGGGGGGGGGGGGGCGGCACTTGAAATTTTCGGGGGGGGGGGGGGGCGGACACTGTTAAAAATATTATTTTCTATATAAATTTCATTCGTTCGGGGGGGGGGGGGTAGACTTTCTTCAATGCAGGGGGAGATGGAGATGCCTGGAAGAAACTCTGTTAGAGAGTCATATGAAAATACAGGAGCTGACCGGTCACGTGGGACGGTTAGCTGACCACTGGAGCGTGCGTCTTCGGTTAGGCAGTTAGTATTAGAAAGCACAAAGTGTAGATTAGTTAGATAGAAGTAGTAGTAGTACAGTATCGATTAGTAAGTTAGGAAGTTGATTGTGTAAATTTTAATGAAGAACATTATATTTTGACTTGAACGTGTGTGATGGATTCTCATCATCTTCATCAACCCCACTCTCCTATTTGGCGGTTGCTGCATTTTAAAAATATACACACAATACAACCAAAAACAATGAACGCAACACAATCTGTTTTATCATCCTTGTTAAAAAAAAATGACATAATGATTCCTAGAATATTAATAAAAACAAGCGAACTAGGGGAAATAATCACTTAAATATCGCTGAGCCTAAATGTGTGTCAAGCGTCTTTAGTGCCCCCCCCCTCCCCCCATACACACAAACAAATATGATCATTGTTAAATAACTTAAATCAGCAATCGGAGATGATATGACAGTTTGTGGGAAAATGATATGAAACATACAAGAAGATATAGTGGTTATTTAGAAGAGGTCAAACAGGCAGAGGCGTAACGAGGGGGGAGGAGGGGGTGCAGACCGCACCGGGTGACATCATTTAGGGGATGACACCAAGGCAAAAAATAGCAAAATATATAGAGAAAAATGATAATTCCACTTAATTAAGTGTTTAATTCGAGTGTTAAATAGTGTTTTAAGAGGTGCAAATCGAAAGTTTGAGGGGGGGGGGGGGGGGTGCAAATCGAAAGTTGAAAGTTTGTCCCCGGGAAGGGTCGCTACGCCTCGGGGGGGGGGGGGGGGGGTGACACCATTAAGTGCCGCACCGGGTGACACCCGACCTCGCTACGCCACTGCAAACAGGTCACCTTGTTGTCTCGTGGGTTTTGTACGTATTGTGGTGCTCCTACATGTGTTTAAAGCATGATTTTTCCACATACTATGTCTTAAGTTCACACATACTGATAACAAAATTATACTAACCGCCTTTTAAGACATCATACCACTAACTTCTCCAAAATGCAAATTATTCATTAAATACTAACTTTAATTAAATAAGGGGATTATAACCAAAATATTCTTTCCACAGGGTAGGGTAATTTTTACGCTATTAAATGAATATTTACTTATGAAGTTTTGTTTTTAAAGAAAAAGTGAAATACCTCCTAAAAAAGTTTTTAAAAATAACTCTTCTTAAGAAGCAGAAGTGTGACGTCAGATCTGCTATACCCCTCCCCCCACCTTCCAAACGTGCTCCTCCATACTGACATTATTTATTGACCAATCCTTAGCAATAGTCATTTCTACCAACATTATCTTAAATTAATCTTCTTCTTCGTTCTTAATTTTTAGTTTCTTATCTACTAGAGGATTTGAACTCGAGACTTTTTTTTTTAGTCCAACCAAGAACAAACTACAAGGCAGCAGTTGTTTAATTTTGGAGTTGTCTCTCTTAGAAGAGTGGCTGTCCCCAGCTAACGAGCCTTACCTGCCAGAGGGTTCGAACTCGAGACTTTTCGGTTTAGTAACCATGAGCTCTACCGACTCGACCACGCCAACCCCTTTAAATTAATCAATTAGGTGCGTTTCAAATAGGGGGAGATGTTATTGTTAACCTTAAATATTAAGGGATGTAATCCAGGTTATACAAAGATATTTTACGAATTTCTGTAGTTGTCTTTCTTTGATTGAAAATAGATAACAAATTAAAACAAATTAGGCTTAAAAGTTGAAACAACAGTTATATAATTTAACTTTACCTGTTGCTCAAATGTTCAATTTTAACTAATCTAAATTAGACTTTAAAACAATGATATTTTGACTTTCTTTCAACTTTTTGTAGCTAATCAGAAAATCAACAAAAATAATAAAGTAGGCCTAACAGTAACAACCTGAGGAGAGCTCTTTAATTTAGGAGATAACTTATACATACAAACTTTCCTTATTTCTGCTAGAACCGGAAATTGTGTTGCAGATGTCAACATACTATGGACATAGTTGATATCAAACAAGTAGAAAGCGCTAAAACCGAAGTTCATATTTCGATAACAGGAAATCAGTAAGTGTTATTAACAGTGTGTAATTAAAAGTTAATGACTTTAAGTCAAAATCATTTTATATGTGACTTTTTATAACTACCGAGACTCTTTTTGGAAGCAGCTAAGCTAAATTTAATTTATTTCACAATTTTGAACGCGCAGGACAAAATAAATATTAAATAATATGGTAATCTATCGTTTTAGGTACGTAAAATCGGCCGCGACTAGTAATGTGAAAAACAGGTGACTCCTTACATTTTAATAATTATTTCACATTTTGATGAGGATTTATGTTTTGAAAAATACAAAAATGTTTCCTTGTTTCATTTATGTACCTGTTTTTAAACAATTGAATTAAAACTTTTCAGTAATAAATGAACACCAGCGATGTTTCCAACAGATGCAACCACGCTCATTTACTATAGCAGCCATCTTGTTTAAGTTTTATTTTTATAGACATATAGCGCGAGATTCAGGCGGAAGTCACTCTATTTTACAAATGGCTGCTGTTTATATAGCAAATCTTGCTTGCAGACACAGCTGTTTAAAGTTAATTTCTGGCCTATATTGATATATTTAGCCATTGATTTAGGTTTATTATTCATTTATCTATAATATTTGACACAAACATATCACAATATACTTCTATTACAGCCTTGACAATGAGGTAACGTTTTCGTACATTAATAGCCGCGGGCGATTTTACGTACCCAAAACGATAGATTACCAATAATATAAATATTTTTAAATATATAGATCTAGTCAGTGGCTTCTAAACAAGATATTATTAATTAGGCTTCTTTTTAGGCCTAAATTTAAAAAGAAGGCCTAAAATAAAATCTAGATCTAGTTATATTTAATAAGTAACAGTGACAGTAGCCTATCTTGATGACATTTTGTGAGGAGAGTAGCTAGTCTAGAAGAAATCTTGGGTAAAACAGTATTAAGTATTTTACTCCATTTCCTAACGTTTTTATGTGTTTCGGTTGTGTTTGTAATAAAATATGCTCAACTGGAGGTGAACGTGAAGTGGGGAATAAAATACGCTAAAATGGAGTTTTACCAAAATCTTATCAATTCTAGCAAGATTTGAGTTTGAGTCAGATTTAGTTTAATACTAAATAATAGTTAGTTTGGCCTGTGCATATGCTGTTTAATTCGTAATACTTTTGATTTCATAGTTTATAGCCACCCTCATTTAGAAAACACAAGTAAAAATGGCATCGATCTTACAATGCTTCAAGTACATGTAGTAAGTGTAAGACAAGACAATAAGAATAATGCAAGATGTAAGAATTTGAAGGTAATTGGCGAATTAAAGTAGCCAAATCTGCAGTTCTATAGTGTATTCGGTTAATTAGAACCATGTGTGTATGAACTAATTTTTATGTGGCGTTTCACAAAAGCTGCATATAAAAAAATTCTGATATAGGCCTATAAGTTGTGTGTGCTTCGAAGCAAATATCTTTAATTTAAGTGAATTAGTTTTAGGCCTACAAGCACTAGTTTTATATTAATGACTGCAAGATCTTCATTACTGCAAGCAAACTATAAGGTAATTATAATCAATTAAGTAAAAATGGTCAATTTTTAACAGCAGGTCAACCTTGAAATTCACCATTTATTAAGGCATTATAAATTATCGGTAATCCAAACCAGAAATGATGAAGGGTCAGGGATTGACTAAAATAGATTTTTTTAAAGTTGTTTATCAATCCCGGTAACCTTTACCTACATACATTCATTCCTAAGATATATTATTCTTCTGTGAGTTATTTTAACATAAACGAGATATTCAAATGCGAACCCAGGTCACTTTTAAAGCTGTTTTTTTATCATGTAAATGAAGATTTTTAGGTGATAAAAAAGTTAATATATGCTAAATTGACTTTGTTTATAATTGTGATAGCGTTTATTGATACTTTTTCCATAAATAAATAATTTTGATATTTTCATAAAAAAGCCTACTGTGAAGTTGCCTAACAACTTGATGTTTGGCATGTTTGTCAATTTATGAGAATTTTAAAAAATAATGGTAAATTATTTTGATGCTTTTGTCCACATCTAACTAAATCTATCATCAAATTTTAGATTAATTCTTAATTAAACTTTAAACCTATTCTGTTGAGTAGTAGAATCGTTTCCATTTTAAGATCTCAAAACACTAAAATTATGCCGATACTAAAAGCACTCATCCTATCTCTTACATATATGTGACCAATGTTTTTATAAAAGAAAGCAAGTTTGTTTTCTAATTTTCGGTATAATCAAAAGCTCAATAATATAAAGATTTTATTTTAAAATTAGTAATTTTTTTTATCATAAACCAAAATCTTGCAAATTTTAAATTATTAGACTATCATACCTGTTGCTGCGATCTCAGAAGAAAGGAAATTCAGTAACACTCATTTTGATAACATTCAATTACTTATTGTGGGGACGGTGTGGTTGAGTCGGTAAAGCTCATGGTTGCTAAACCGAAAAGTCTCGTGTTCAAACCCTTGGGCAGATGAGGCTCATTAGCTGGGGACAGCCACTCTTCTAGAAAAGACAACTCCAAAATCAAACAACTGCTGCCTTGTAGTTTGTTCTTGGTTGGACAAAGGCTATGAAAGCAAATCCAAAAAGAAAAGCAGGCTGAAAAAGGCATCAATGGCCTCAATGGCGCATTACCAGTTGGCATGTATCCTTAATTGTGTTGAGGGCGTGGTCGACAAAAGCTCATGGTTGATAAATTCTAAAGTCTCGAGTTCAAACCCTCTGGCAGAAAAGGCTTGATCCCTTCCAACGCAAAAAATTAAGAACGAAGAAGAAGAAGAATTACTTATTGTAATTTTTAGTTAAAACTTATTATAAATTTCAATTTTCAATGTGTCATTATAATTCAAGTTCTTGTGGATATATTTTTGGTTTTTTGTCTGTAACACCAATAAATCAGAAGATTTTCCATGTGAGCTGGCTGCATTCATTTGTTCATGTGAGAAGCCCAAATTTTGTCCTACAATCAGGGTTTTTATCAGGGTTACATCAATACCGTTCCAGCGTAGTATTTTTTAGAACGCTTTCCAACTTAGTATTGTTTAAGTGTGTGGCGTTGTTATTTATATGTATGTTTAAATCAATGTCAGCACTATATTTTGTGAATATTAGTTGTTGTGGTGAGGGGTTGCCCACATGTCCACCCATAAGCTCTGAGGTTGCTGTATGAAAACCTTTTGTATGTTGATCTCCCTTTGGAATGGTGAGACAGATACCTCTCAGAGAGTTCCCAGATGTCAGCAGTGCCAGGTGCATCTCCTGGTTGGATTTAGTCTTAGATTTTAGTAGCAATCCTAGTGTATGGCACTTCTTAGAACAAATATAGGCCTCTTAGTGCTCATGAGGCAGACAGAAGCGTTAAGGTAACACGACTGCTGGTTACCAAAGCATTGGTTACTCATGAAATATCTTACACATTTTAGCTACCAATGCTTTCACCATAGGGATAAAGTATGTTTATGTTATTCGCCTTGCATCTTATAGCTTATTGTTATACACATTTTTATTTATTTATTTTAATGTTTTATTTTAAAACTGAGATGATAATTTAACAAAATTATAATTTCCTCAACCATAAAAAAACTGTCCTCAGTGCTTATTCATCTAATGCCATTGAAATTTTACGCCCTAAAATTAAAAAAAATTGAATGAAATTAAAGGATATTTTATTACATTAATTTGTGAATTGAAAACAGCCAACTTACTATTATCAGTAGCATTTTTAACTAAATTTAAATAGTTTAGAATTCAAAAAAGTTTTCAGTGGCAATTCAAATGTGAACAATACATTAAATTAAATTTCTTTTTTTTTTAGTTGTAGTTAGTAATTGTAAAATGATACATACTATATTTAAAAGTCCTTGCTTAAGTTAGAAAAAAAGTGCTATTTATATTCTTCCAATCTAATTAATTCTAAGTTGATACTCAAACACACTAAATCCAATCAATATAATTTTGTCAATATTCACCTTTAAAGATCACATTTTGTTAGTAATTTCTGTCACTTTTAAGGCTAAATATTTGTAAGCAACATTTGTAAACCAATGTTTACTGCTACATAGTCATCTCCCATTTTATTAATGACAATTCTTGCAAAATCTGGCCCATTTTAATTTCAGCAATTTCTGTCAAACTTTCAAGATTTGTTCATTTCCAATAACAACATTAGGATATCTGTTTATATACCAAATTAGATTTTTAAATTATTAATTAAAACTCAATTAAATGATTATATTCTACAATGAAATGGGAGATAACAAGATTAAGTAGTAGTAGTTGTAATGATCAGTTGATCAAAGTAAGCTTGCTCTTGTGGATGTTTTGAAACCTGAGGGTTTAACAAAAATTTTAATCCGTGGCAGATAATTTTGTTTAGTAGTTATTTATCCTGTTTAGAATCAAATATTTTTTGTTGGGTCATCTTAATTAAAACTAAATATGGTTCAAATTGGCTTTTGTTTATTATTTATTATTTTGAATTTTTAGTGCATGTTGTTATACATTTTTAAAATCCTTTTTTACATTCTCTTATACTAAATATAGAGAAAATATTGTAATCATGACAAAAAAAAAATTATGTTTTACACCATCCAGAGTTGGAATCACCCAGTTTTTTTAATCTGTTCAGGAACATACTCTAAGTGTGGTAATCAACATCCTGTTTCTCCACAGTAGATAACTTGAGCACCCTTTCAATTAGCTGGACAAACTTTCAAAATTAAGTATTTGATTAAATGCTCAGGTTTCTTTCACATTTTGAGCTATTTTCATTAAACAGAAGTGTACCTTACTCCATTTCCGTGTGAAACAATAACTTGAGTACAGTTTCAGTTTAGTAGTTAAGTAGATGAAATTCAAAAATAAGTATTCAATCCCTTAACTTAATTTTCTTTTAGTTTTCTATTGATTTCCGATACAGATTTACATAGTGGTTCTTTACTCTCTTTTTGGTTTCTTAAATGCAGATAATTTGTGTATGGTTTCAGTTAGTTTGACAAAATTGATTTACAAATATAAGTTCATATCAGTTGACTTCTGACTTTTGCATTATTTCAGGTAACCAGAAATGGTATTTTACTCTATTTCTGATTTCTCAAATACCTTTAGCATTTGATAATTTTCAATCTTAGTCTCCAAAAGCAGCATATTTTACGAACTTTTTGGCCAAAATGAACATGCATTTTTTCCCACAAACCTACCTTCTATTTCTACAGCCCTATTCCACTATAAGTGCCATCCCACTACTGCTTTATTTAAATTTAAATCCCAACTTTGAAACAATTACATAAAAAACCTATAGAGCTAGAATGGCTAATTTTTACATTTACTTACTCTATTTTAAAACAATGGTAGTCTAATTATTTTGAATTTGCATTCCAACAATTTTTCTAATTAAACTGCCTAAACTTAAAACTTGTATGTATGAACTGTCTGGTGTTGATATAAATAGTTTTCAATATAGGCACTTTACTGAAAAGCATCTCCAATCTAGTAGGCCTACAGTATGATATAAATAGTTTTCAATATAGGCACTTTACTTAAAAGCATCTCCAATCTAGTAGGCATACAGTATGTAATGAGTAACCAAATCCACACACTGCTATATCTGTGTGCTAGTATATGTATAGAGTATAGATATTTACTCAACCGGGTTTACAGATACATGATTATGGTAAATTTGAAAGATCCAATATACCATGCTCACATAAGTATTCTGTGACAAACTTCATACCAACCAATCATCTTGTAAACCATATATTAAAAGATAGTTCAATAGAGTCAGGTTAGGAATATTTAATCTGTTTTGTTAATACTGATGGACAGCTGACCACACTAAAGTCTTTCAATGATATTTGCCTGTTAAGGTTTACAGCAGAGATAATATTTTTTTTTAAACTTTCTAATATTTCAATAGTAGGTTTTATTGTACAATTTATTATTAAATGATATACCATCCACTACCTATTAGGATTATATAATATTTACCATCCCTAACTAGATATTTGATAAAGTGGAATATTCTTACTGGAAATAACAGTTTTTCTGAATTTCTTTTTTCTGAATATTTTCTATCTTTAAGTAGTTAAAGTTACCTTAAAAGTAGAAAGGACTGGTCTCTAAGAAAAAAAAAACAGTTATAATAATTTTTATTAACTATATATAAGCTACTTACAAAAAACACATGAATTTTCTTTGTAGTAAAAAAAAAGTTTAAATCCATTTTTGTACAAGTATTAACATATTAAATGACTTGTGTCAGTTTTCACCGTATATTTAGAAAAGAACTGTGACAAATGTATGAAAAATTGAAGCCATGTCCCCCCCCCCCCCCCCCCCCCCCCCAAAAAATTGTGCAAGTAGCGCTGGCCGTCTCCGATTACTGACTGTAAGATGAGAAAAGGAATAAATCATTCATGGCAGTCCGGATGTACCATGGTCTTTTCTTCCCTACCTTGTAACCGTACACCCGAGTGTAGCGAGATATCAATAACGCTCTAAAATGCAGGCTGGAACCCGCACAGCCCCGCCATTATTCCTGCTAGCATTATGTCATTAACTCCCCTTTCTTGTCTTACCGCTGTTTGCCCGGGTGGGATTTTGCTTGCTTAATTCCTGCTGGCTGGTTGGCTTGGGTTCAAAAGGGGACATAATTAACCGTGAAGAATTTACTATTTGTCTCAGTCACGACAAAAAAAATTAAGTCGGAGCTCTGTGGGCAATAACAATTTTCAAAGAAAATTAATTATATAAAAAAAAAGTATAGATTAAAAAAAAAATGATGCTAGAAATTTGTCATTAAACATCTGTCATTGAATACATTTTTGCGTTAAGCAAATAATATCTGTAAGGTCCGTGTCGATAATGTTTGCATCGGTGTCATACAAAAGTTTAACCAGTTACCCTATCAAAAGAAATTATAAAAAAAAAAGCCTCGTTTTGTGTCTACTAATCGCATGATTTGTGCCATCGATGTTGATATATTTAAAACAAAATTACCAGTACGATCAAACTTGTTTTATCAGGGAGGCCTATGTAATAAAAATGGTGATAAAAAAATGCGAAATGGATAATTGCGGAGAAAACAGTGTAGGCCTACATGGTAATTATTTAAAAAAAAAAATGATAATCTAAAGACGTTGGGGAAAGAGCAAAGAATCACTATATTTAAATTGTAGTATAATTAATAATCTTTCCACAACATATTTTATGAGATGGAAGTATATTATTAGTATAATTAGTCTGTATTTGCTCATTTTTCTGTTTGAGCTATTTTCGGTTACGTTTTTTTTAAATTCCGTTGCGCATTTCAATGAAAGTCAAATAATACGCGCAGTGTTATTAGCGCAATTTCCATTCTGGAGAATTGCGTTTATTAACCCGTCATTTCTGGATGTATGAATGTATGAATGAATGGATGGATGTGTGTCCGCAGCTTTAAGTCGTATCTCCTCCTCAACGAAGCAATATCGATGACTAGTTCCAAAAGCAATTACGTTAAGCAAGTTACGAGGATGAACATAGGCTATAAAAATTCCGGGTTTCTTTCATGAATTTCCCGGAAAAGCCAAAAAACCTCGAAAAAAAGCAGTTTTTAGCCCATATCTCGGCAACCAGACCACTTAGCGACTTGAAACATGTACCAATCGATTCCTGCCATAATTTAGAACAATATTGCCGAAGAAAGTTTTCAAAAATATCCTTTCGTTCGGTCACAAAAAATTTTTTGAATTATTTAAAATTTGGACCGAATTAGTAGGCATTTTTTCCAACCACACCACACGCGTCATCACGTTCAATAGCTGCACCATCACGTTCTATTGCTTCGTCATCACGTTCAGTAGCTAGGCGCGCAATGGTTTTTAGTCATGTAACTCTATTGTAAATAAAACATGTAAAATACTGAAATTTTTTTTTAATAAAAAACGTTTTAATAACTAACCAATGGTTTTACTAACCCTGCTCTTGATTTACGCTACGACAGAGCTATTTTTAGATAACATAAGGAAATTGCGCTAAAATTGTCACTAGACTTTTTAATTAACTTGTTTTTTAAATTGCCTTCGAAGTAGACCTACAACTTTCGCTACTGGTGATATCAATTTTTAAGAAAGTCTAATAATTATTTAAATTCTTGAAAAAAAAATTACACAAATCTACGAAGACGAGGCGATTGTAATTATACTATATGTAACTACATTGTCACATGTATATGTATGCACTGTATAATTTAGTGAGTAAAAGCACGTTTACAACCCGAAGCTTCACGCTGTTTCGTGTATCGTCAAGAGCCTTATACTTTATGTATCGAATCAGTATTCCTATTCGTCACTCTCATCAGCATGGTGTTTTGTTGGAACAACTTATGCTTTGAACACTATGGGTAACAGACGAAGCCATAGCGTAGAACATTGTGCACTATTATCGTTAAAAAAACACAAATTGGCATCGATGTTATTGTTTATTTAGTCAGCTGCTGGTTTCTCTACTACTCGCGTCCACTGGTGGTAATAACTTATCTTGTACTTATAGCTTACGGTACTTGTTTACTTAAACTCGTGTGTTTGTTATGTTGTGTACAGTAATCTGTGATAAATGTTTGGCGCTTGTTCTTATTCATATATAGTAGACTTGCTATATTTTTAAAAACATCTTTGGACTTCTATGTGTATTAGGGATCATCCATTTATGACGTCCACAATTTTTTTTGGATTTTGGACCCCACCCCCCGCGTGTGGACGTCATAAATGGATGACCCCTTAGATACAATACACACGATCTGTGGTATCGTGCACAGTGTTTCTTCCAGACTTTTTTCTCTGCGTGGGGGAAGGGGGGGGGGAGGACACTGATAAAAGTATATATTTTCTATACACATTCTATTTAGAAGATGCCTTGAAGAAACTCTGATCGTGCATGACACCAAAGCGCTGCTATTTCACACATAGATCTATGTACAATTTAGAATTACCGACAACTCGCCCTGACGCTCATTTTAGACTAGACAGGTTTATGACAGAGTAGTCCCCCCTCCCCTGACGATTGGGTTTTATTTGTTGTTTTGATAGCGTATTCGCTCAATCAAGTGTAAGCTCGCTTTGCCCTTTGACTCAACTAGGGCGTATGTTAAACGTGATAGATGCGCTAGTCATGAGTTACATCCTGTGTAAACATTCAACCAAATGTATTCATGGAGCTGTGATTTAAGCTGTGCAACCACCGTCAAGAAGAGAAAACATAAATCCTATTTTTTCCCCCAAAAAAATGTTGGTATTGCTAAATCTGTTGAAGGCATTTTCAATAATTTGTTAAACTCCAATAACATTAAGCTGCCCTTTTAAAAGGTGATGTTGCGAGGTCTGGACGAAGGCTCTTGGAGTCTAAGTAAAAAAACAACAACCCACATGCCGTTGTTAAACTACACTATATCTTAAAGATGTGTTCGTTTACAAAAAAAGTCTTTTACACCCATGTTCTGTTCGTTATGCTTGAAATAAACTAACAGAACTGATTAGAATACAAATGAAATGCTACCAACTGAACGTTTTTCGAGTTTTTCGAAGGTGGAAAATCAACAAAAAAAATATTGAAATATCAAAATATTCATTTAAAAATTAATTTGTACATGTTTTTAAAGTTTGAAAATTTAAAAAAAAATGTTATCCACAAACTAATTTTTTAAAAAGGTTTTCTAAAGCATGTCTTGGATTTGTTGATAAAAAGAGTTTTCATTGTTATTAAATTAAAAAAAAAAAGTTACAGGTTCGAATACACGTACAACAGCTGAACTATTATAATTGTTAAAAGAAACATGCCACAGCTGTCAAATTTAAACACGTGACAACAGAAACTGACCAACTTGACCTGATCATTGGACTCACCATTGAATATTACGGTATTTGTCTCTACCTATACATTTGACGTGCAACAAAACGGCTCAAAATTAAATACAAAGTTTCAAAAACGTACCTCCTTATCAATTAGAAACCTCTTATAAATGTTTTTTTTTTTACTCACAGTTGTTATCCAAGTTGCTGATATTAAACATTACAAATTTTCCCGTTATTTATTTTTCGTAAGGGTTTTGAAGCATTATTTTCCATGCCCCGTCATGTCTTTGTTTAAATACACCCTGAGATTATTTACATTGACAAGTCTCAAGCAGGGCTGCATGGTTTACGAACTCCGGCGTCTGGTGATGTAAAATATTTTATATTGATCTTTCTGCACCACTCTCTCCTTGTATCAGCGATGTAACTGATACATTTGTTTTAGCACGCTGAAACCCTTTCCCCCGTCAATACGTAGCTTCAAGTCCTCTAGTCGACTGTTACTTGCCGTGTAAAGCAAGCTGTCTTTCACGGGTAATCTGTGGTAATTGGTGCCTTGGAGCCGGGATTTGGATGTAGACATAATATTTTGCATTGAAAACATCGTATTATTTTTCGTTGATGTGGGTTATAGGTTTTTTTCTCTTACAATTTTCATACTTCTTTAATGAAAAACAACTATTTGTTGAAATAAGTATTTAGATTCAGTTAAATAAAGTAAACGGATTTTGTTGAATAAAGTAAATGTAAATAACGCAAGGTTCAGATGAAAGTATTTTAATATTTAAAATTTTAACATTTTAAAATGTAATTTTAGTCTGACAAGAAATGTTTGGTTGTCGATCCCGCTGTGTCGGCCAGTACTGTAAACAAATCTAGTTTAGATACAACATAAACGTATGATGCAAGTTTTAATATATTTAAAACAAACTCTCTGGTGTCCAGTGGTGTTCACATGTTTTGGTGTTTTGTTTTTCTCAGGGCGTTACAAGCCTTATAATTTAAGGAACAAAATACTCGTTTACTTGGTTTATTCGTTAGCTCTTGTTTATGATAAGGTATAGGTTTTTTTTTTTGGGAGGAAAATTCCCAAACTATATTTTGATGTCATAAATAATATCGTCATAATCTGTCCGATTTTTAAAAATACTCTTTTTATCTACTAAAAAATATTCTTATAGGAAAGGCAGTTTTGGAAAAAACTAAAATGAAACAATGAAATTAAACAGCTTTCGAATCATAAATTTCTCATAAAACATTTGGAATATGATGCTAAAGCACCGTGTTGATCTGGGCTTTAGCACAATAGTTCAGGGTTTCTTTCAGACATTTAAAACATTTTTTTTTCGTAAACGGGTTGGATAATGATAAAAATATGTATTTTCTGTATAAATCATATAACATTCTGGACAAACCTATTTTTGAAACTAGTTAAACGATAAGCAAACAGATTACTTGAGATGGCTAAGTCAGGTCAAATTTAAAATGCTTCAACTAACGTTAAAAAAACAACAACCATTAAAAAACGAAGAGTTAAAATTTAGGATTAATAGTTTTTTGAAGTCACGATGATAGGTAATTACGGTGAGCAGATTCTGTCAAGAGACAACAGCCTGACAAAAAATACTCTGCTAACATCCAACACACTCCAAGTCTAAACTTCGAAATATTAGCTGCCATTACAAAAAGCCGAATCTTTTATTAACTTGAAGTCTCTTGATGTATACTTTTCTGAGATTTTTAGGTACATTCGTAGGTAAAAAATAAAATAAAATGGGCCAGTATGTACCTGCAATGTTATAAATATTTTTAGCGCTATCATTTGTTATATTATAAAATAGTTCTAAAAATATGCCATTCCGTTAGCCTGCAGGAGGTAGCTAAAATAAATTAGGAGTGGGTTTTTATAAATAAACACAATTAGAGCTCGAAAGGGATGTAATTTTTATAAATATCAACGAGGAAGTCGAATAATTCTGATTATATCCCTTGACTCGATCAAAAGTAAAGTGGTAAAACGCGTCTATCTGATATTATTGTCTGTCCTACTCGTGTTTTTTTTATCTTCTCCACACTTGAAAAGATTTCCTCACTTTCAACCGCGTCAGCGTGGAATCCTCTAAAAGAAGTCCATATCTAAATGAAAGTTGTGGTTACTTCCCCTTATCCATCTTCTCCTACTCCCCCCCCCCTCCCTCCCCGGGGCTTGATTGACAGGCCCGGTCCCCACCCGACACCATGTGCTAGCTATAAAGCCTCCCCTCACTACCTTTGATTATTGTGGTCGCGGCTCCATTGTTTGTCTGCCATGTGTTTCTTGTCCATCAAGCCAGCGTTTAGGCCCCCATGTAATTACGCCTAGGGGCTGGCAGTTTATTTACTTTAGCACTTTAATAATCCGCTCCGAAAATATAACCACCCCTTAAGCATAGCTTCACATTTTTTTAGCGGCAAATTGAAAAAATAAACTCACCAAATCTCCGAATCTAGGAATGGCTGAGCCTGCCTACCCTCCTTATCCCCCACCCCCACCCCCCCACCCCCGGTATACTCTGTTCAAGCGTACCTCTTTCAGCCTGGCCTGTCAGTCACGCCTTTGATGAAAAATCTAGCTAACTTGTTTGCTTTGTTTCCACCCTAGAAAAATGATTTTCATTTGTAAAACACTTCAAAGGTGTTCTGTTACCAGTTTTTTAAAGGGTGTTTTCTTCAATGTGTACAATTTGATTGCCTGTACGAATTAAGTTTCCCCTTTTGTTGTGAAATAAAAATACCGAGTTCCTTCCCCTGGCTTCCTCTTGTTATGCCGAGCACTGGGTAAATAGAAGTCTCTGTTCGCACGTGTTGAGCTGAATGGCTGACCCATTGACCAATTGAGCCGTCCAACTTGCGGGTTAGATAAAGCGGCTGCGCGGTTAATTTTATACCCGTGCATTTGGAGATTATTAATGAAAGAATATTGTTTTATTAAAAAAAAATATTAATGACTATTATAACGAGTTATTTCTTTTATTCGTCGAGGTAAACAACAGGTAAATAAGATGTGAAAAAAAATAATTATAATTAGCAATGTTTTTTTTGTATTTTCTAGAAGTAAGTTCAAACAGATTGCTCTTATCAATAGGCTACTTAATTTAAACCCTTTGTCTGGTGAAAAATAAAAACTGCTATCCTTTTTTTTGCTAGCAAAAACAAAACAGCCAGGTAAATTATATTCCCTAATCAGTAGCTCATGTTTAAGTATAACTAATGCATGATAATATTTGTTTAATAGAAATTCCGCATTGCTTTCGTGGTTGATTGGTTTAATTATCTCTTAACAAGCGCTGCTTGATACCCCTACGTTTATATTTACTTGTGAGGTTAAATCAACTTACACTGGGAGCACAGACAGGAAGAGCCATGGTTTATATCTGGTTAAAGACATGAAGGGCCATGGTTAAAGCCAGGGAGGGCCATAGTTAAAGACAGGGAGGGCCATGGTTAAAGACAGGGAGGGCCGTGGTTAAAGACAGGGCCATGGTTAAACTTAAAGACAGGGAGGGCCATGTTAAAGCCAGGGAGGGCCGTGTTTAAAGACATGGAGGGCCATGGTTAAACTAATGACAAGAAGGGCCATGGTTAAAGACAGGTAGGGTCGTGGTTAAATACAAGGGGGGGGGGGGGCTTGGTTAAAGACAGGGAGGGTCGTGGTTAAAGACAGTGAGGGCCATGGTTAAAGACAAAGAGGGCCTTGGTTAAAGACAGTGAGGGCCATGGTTAAAGACAGGTAGGGCCGTGGTTAAAGACAGGGAGGGCCATGGTTAAAGACAGGGAGGGCCATGGTTAAAGACAGGGAGGGCCGTGGTTATATCTGGTTAAAGACAGGGAGGGCTATGGTTAAAGACAGGTAGGGCCGTGGTTATATTCGGTTAAAGACAGGGAGGGCTATGGTTAAAGACAGGTAGGGCCATGGTTAAAGCCAGGGAGGGCCATGGTTAAAGACAGGGAGGGCCATGGTTAAAGACATGAAGGGCCGTGGTTAAAGACAGGGAGTGCCATGGTTAAAGACAGGGAGGGCCATGGTTAAAGACAGGGAGGGCCGTGGTTAAAGACAGGGAGGGCCATGATTAAAGACAGGGAGGGCCGTGGTTATATCTGGTTAAAGACAGGGAGGGCCATGGTTAAAGAATTGAACGGCCATGGTTAAAGACAGGGAGGGCCATGGTTAAAGACAGGGAGGGTCATGGTTAAAGACAGGGAGGGCCATGGTTAAAGACAGGTAGGGCCGTGGTTAAAGACAGGGAGGGCCATGGTTATATCCGGTTAAAGACAGGGAGGGCTATGGTTAAAGACAGGTAGGGCCGTGGTTAAAGACAGGGAGGGTCATGGTTAAAGACAGGGAGGGCCGTGGTTAAAGACAGGGGGGGGGGGGGCCATGGTTAAAGACATGAAGGGCCGTGGTTAAAGACAGGGAGGGCCATGGTTAAAGACATGAAGGGCCATGGTTAAAGACAGGGAGGGCCATGGTTAAAGACAGGGAGGGCCATGGTTACAGACAGGGAGGGCCATGGTTATATCCGGTTAAAGACAGGGAGGGCTATGGTTAAAGACAGGTAGGGCCGTGGTTATATCCGGTTAAAGACAGGGAGGGCTATGGTTAAAGACAGGTAGGGCCATGGTTAAAGCCAGGGAGGGCCATGGTTAAAGACAGGGAGGGCCATGGTTAAAGACATGAAGGGCCGTGGTTAAAGACAGGGAGTGCCATGGTTAAAGACAGGGAGGGCCATGGTTAAAGACAGGGAGTGCCATGGTTAAAGACAGGGAGGGACATGGTTAAAGACAGGGAGGGCCATGGTTAAAGACAGGGAGGGACATGGTTAAAGACAGGGAGGGCCATGGTTAAAGACAGAAAGGGCCATGGTTAAACTAAAGACAGGGAGGGCCATGGTTGTTTTAGTTGGTTAAAAGGTTGGAACAGCCATGATAACAGTTGGTTTAAAAGCTGGAAGAGCTTAATGTTTGGCTCTGAAAAGTACACACTTATGAGGGGCACTGATGCGTGACGTAAGTTTAGTTGTTTTTCTATCGATATTGACAAACACCCGTACTTTATTTTGTCCACAGGATGTGCCCCGCCCCCGGACCTGAGGTGGGCCAGAGAGGCATGACGTTCACCCAGGGTGGACTTAACTAGCCGCGTCACGGCTGAAGGACTCCATACATTCCATAGGCTTGAACCAGCCGGCGACACAAGAGATGGAGGGCAAACATAAAGCAGACAAACAGCCGGACCGAGCGGTAGGTTTTCATTGTTCATGTCTGAAAAAGTACCCCATCTAACAGGTTCTAAACTATCAATGGCTGGTTGTATGATGGAGGTACGGGTGGCAAAATGGCAAAAGTACACACACGCTATTAGTATACATATACACATGCGTATTCGTATACATAAATAAAAAAAATTATTTAAATAAATGCCCAACTAGCAGGTGATAATTGTGTCGCAAACCATGAATTTGTCGTTTAAATTATGTGAAAGTTATTGCACAAGCTCAAGCTACTATTTATGGGGGGAAATGGAGTAAAACACATACTACTACTACTTGTCCTAAATGTGTGTATACATACTATCCCATTTGTCTTGGCCGTCTCATTACTCACTTTATGATGATTTAAAACAGTCAATTGAAATCTATATTATCCTTAATCATTTTAACTGTTATGTTTGTTCGCTTTTAACTCGTTACCTCTTTGGTATCTTACATTCTTATATATATATATATATATATATATATATATATATATATATATATATATATATATATATATATATATACATATATGCCTATATACATATAAATGATGTGAGGGTTGTTATACAATGCGTTGATTTATGCTGGTATATTTTTACTAGTTAAGAATTTCTTGTCCTATTTCATAAAGACAGGCACATATTTTTATTGCATATATTTAACTTCATGCTCATTTTACGACGTTGTGAATATTGTGATAGCAGAGGTTGTAGCAAGAGTCGGTCATTTAAAAATGGGGAGAAATGTTTTGCTTTCATTTTTATTTTATTTTTTTCAAGTGAGAAAACGGGCAGGCTTATGTTTGTTTAGTTTACTGTAAAAGTCAGTGAAGCAAGAGCGTGAAAGGTACGCAACTCTTCTTTTAGCCGAAAGGGATATAACCTCTGTCGTCACTCGAACTCAAGCTGAACATTTACCCCGGCGCTCAGGCTTGAAGGGAAAACAGCGAATCCCCAGCGGAGCGGCCAACAATACATTGGGCGATGAACGGTTAACTAAAAACTCATCCTGGCAACGACAAAACGGTAATGATACAAAAAAAAAGTCAAACAGCGAAGAGTGGATGGGGGGGGGGGGGGGGGGGGGTGAGAAGAAAAAAAAATAAAAAAAAACTCCCTGCAAACGATTGATAATGGAGGAAGGATTTAGCAGCATCTTGCTAGCTACTCAAGATTTGATGTGACAGATTCCCCAAAAAGGCGGCTGCAGCAGATGTTCGTTGAAAGTGGGGTGGCGAGGGGTGGAAGCGAGACAATAGCACCGGCGGGTTTGTTTGTATTTTGTGTGTGTGTGTGTGCTGCTTGCCCTTAACTCGCCTAGTTTTGTATCAACACTTGAGCCGATGTTGGCCCCCTTGTCACTCGGACCTTAGGTGATAAACTGTGAGAGAGAATGTGCGTCTGTTGTGTTAGATTGGCTGGCATGTGGTGATCAGGGGGGGGGGGGGGGGCACAAATAACGGTGTGTGTTAAGTAGGGGTTACAAATAACACTGTGTGTGTTAAATAGGGGTCACAAATAACGGTGTGTGTTAAGTAGGGGTCACAAATAACGATGTGTGTTAAATAGGGGGCATAAATAACACTGTGCTTTAAGTAAAGGTTACAAAAAAGGTGTCTTAAGTAGGTGTCACAAATAACACTGTATGTATTAAATAGGGATCACAGATAACACTGTGTGTGTGTATTAAATGGGGATCACAGATAACACTGTGTGTGTTAAATAGGGATCACAGATAACACTGTGTGTGTTAAATAGGGATCACAGATAACACTGTGTGTGTATTAAATAGGGATCACAGATAACACCGTGTGTGTGAAATTAAATAGGGATCACAGATAACACTGTGTGTGTATTAAATAGGGATCACAGATAACACTGTGTGTGTGAAATTAAATAGGGATCACAGATAACACTGTGTGTGTATTAAATAGGGATCACAGATAACACTGTGTGTTTAAATAGGGGTCACAGATAACACTGTGTGTTAAACAGGGATCACAGATAACACTGTGTGTGTATTAAATAGGGATCACAGATAACACCGTGTGTGTATTGAATAGGGATCTCAGATAACACTGTATGTGTGAAATTAAATAGGGATCACAGATAACACTGTGTGTGTATTAAACAGGGATCACAGATAACACTGTGTGTGTTAAATAGGGGTCACAGATAACACTGTGTTAAATAAGGGCTACAAAGAATAGGGATCTACCACGGTGTCTTAAATACTGTTACAGTAACACTCTGTCTCAAATAGGACTCACAAAATACTTGTGTCTTAAATAGGGGTCACAAATAACACCGTGTGTTAAATAGGGGTCACATATAAGACCGTGTGTTCAAAAAGGGTCACAGAAAACACTGTTGAACAGGGGTCACGAATAAAACCGTGTTAAAATAAGTGCTACACAACATTTTATGTTGAATAACGGCTACAACAATGTATTGAATATGGGCTACAAATAACATTACAGAATATGGGCAACAAATTACATTGCTGACTATAAGCTGCAAATAACAACTCTATTATGTTGAATACATGTTGTTACATGTAGCACGGTCGTTTAGAATTCTTTTCAGTAGAGGACAAGTTGGATTAAACAAACTATATAGGTCGCCGGATCTTTTGAAATGCTTCTTAGAATACTTCGAATTGTTTTTGTTCGAGGTGTTTTTTGTGTGAGGTATGTTGAAATGTTGAAACGTCATCTTTATCCGGGTTCGTTTAAATGTTTCTTTGAAAATATTTAATGACTTCTGAATTAAACGTCATCTTTATCCGGGTTCGTTTAAATGTTTCTTTGAAAATATTTAATGACTTCTGAATTAAACGTCATCTTTATCCGGGTACGTTTAAATGTTCCTTTGAAAATATTTAATAACTTCTGAATACATGTCCTCTTTGTACCGGGTGTATTAAAAGGTTTGTCAGAAATAATAAATAGCTGGGCGCTGAAAAATGGGTCCTGTTTAACGACGGCCGAAGAATTCATAAAACGGTACGTGATGGTTGGTTAAATCATGTTTTTTTTTCCTTCAAAATAAATAAAAGCTTTGATTGATATGCTCATGTTTTTTCATTGGATCAAATATCATTGGAACGTTTTTTTGGGAGCTTTTTGTTTTATGTTAACTTATGTATTGGAAGGCGTGGTCGGAAGGTAGTTCCTACGACTACTAAGCCAACAGTCGAGTTCAAATCCCGGCTTGAGTGGTCCCTACGTCCACCCAGCTGTTGGGGTACCCGACTCTCTATCCTTTTGAAGCAGATTAATATACGATAACGTGAACATGTGTAATTATGAGACTAATAATGTGCGTGATAAAAAAAAAACAACAGAAATTGTATTACTTTAGTAGAGCACTATACAGTATTTTGCTCTACTTTTGTGGACCGGCTAACAGAAATTGTATTACTTTAGTAGAGCACTATACAGTATTTTGCTCTACTTTTGTGGACCGGCTAACAGAAATTGTATTACTTTAGTAGAGCACTATACAGTATTTTGCTCTACTTTTGTGGACCGGCAAACAGATATTGTATTACTTTAGTGGGCCGCTATACAGCATTTTGCTCTACTTTTGTGGACCGGCAAACAGAAATTGTATTACTTTAGTAGAGCACTATACAGTATTTTGCTCTACTTTTGTGGACCGGCAAACAGAAATTGTATTACTTTAGTAGACCGCTATACAGCATTTTGCTCTACTTTTGTGTACCGGCTAAAAGATATTATATTACTTCAGTATACCGCTATACTGCATTTTGCACTATTTTTGTGTACCGGCTAACAGAAATGGTATTACTTTAAGCTTTGCTTTCTTTAACCGTTACTTGTGGGCCGTGCCTAAACAGTCGCACACTACCCATCACAGGACATCTTTATTTGTCCCCTACACAACACAACAACACACATTAAGATAGATGAACAAAAAAATACAAGACGTTTCATAGCTTTGCTGGATCCGAGGCAGACACATTCTGAAACGACAGTGTATGTTTTTATTGGACACCGGTAATTTAAACAAGTGTGGAGGGATGAAAAAAAAAGCAAAAAACTTTTCGTTTATTTACAAACAAACTTTGCTTTTTCACCCTTCATTGGTTATCCGACATTTGTCAGGCTACACAAATCTTCTGACTGCGAATTAAAGCTAATATTTTAGTCATAACGGTTGTTTTGCTAGCTCCCCGTAGTCTTGAAATGATTCTCGCCTCATTAATGGCTCGTCAAATGGCAAAGGGGAAGCTACTCGCGCAGGGGAAAAAACTGTTGGCGTACCATTCCTCACCTTCTCTTGCCATCGTTTCGCTCTCGCCATTGACGAGTTTAGCAGAGAAATGGCTGGGTGTTATTTAAAACAGAAAAAAAATGGCACATCAGCGGAGGTTTTTTTTTTCGGGTTCTTTTTTTTTTGGGTTCTTTTTTTTTTTTTTGGAGGGAAATTTGTTGAAATGGAAATAAATTTTTATGTGGACGACACCAAGTCACGATTTTAGAAAATAATTTAAAAAATAATTTAATTAAAAAAATAAATATGTGTAGATGTTCACGATGATTTCTAGACTCTACGCGGAATTCGCAAATGTTTATAGAAATGTGATTTTGAGTGGTAGGGTAATAAAGTATCAATTCCCAGTAAGTGGCTTGACGTAGAGTGGTTTACACTAGCCAATGACATCCGCCGATAAGAGTGTATGTTGTTTAGCTTTATGGAAATGGTCAAACGCCTTTTGGACCATTTCATTGTACAACGAAACAAGCTTGCTCTTCGCCCTATTTTAAAATATGTTTTTTTTTTTAAATGTATTATTATTTTTGTTAACAATATTTAGTTTTAATCTCGAGGTCTTAAAAAAAAATAACCCCGCTCTACTTCAAACCTTGTAATTTAATTGAGTTGAAATGAAACAATTTCGCCACAGAAGGTAAATAATCAAGTCTATCTTCAGCGTGTTCTCGAATATCAATTCGCTTTGTCCGATTCTTCCCCGCCTTCCCCCCCCCCCCCCCCCCCCCCACACTATCCCCGGCCCCACACATGGGCATCAGGTGGACTTAATGAAAGAGCAGGATAAAGCCGGCCGTGCCACGCCCATTTGGCTGTCACCGCACGGGAACCGATCATCAGTGCCGTCACCGGCCTTCATTAGCAGGGTAAGCCGCTGATTACCGGACACGGTGGGCACAAGGTTGTTGTCGTGGCGCTGGAGTGATTCTCAGCCAGGCGAGAGAGAGACTGTCGGCCTCATCTCATCCGACCTAACTGATTAAATAACATGATTGCCAACAGATGGCACTTCACATTTTTTTTTTGTTTTATTTACTCAGAAAAATCTGTTCTCAATTATAATTTCACAAATTAAACAAAAAAAAAAACAACTAATAACAAAACTGGGCGGCTACGCTATCTTGTGTTTAATTTCAACGCAGCGGTTAATTACGTAATGTTTTCTTTTGATGTGTATGGGTTCCATCTTTGTTCTCTGCCTGATTGACGCCTGAGTCTTGTCTTAGAGTGCTCCCCCACATCCGGATCTGGCCAATTTCCTACTCACACCGGATTCCCTTCAAACCTACGCGTGAAGCTGCTTTTGACTTGTTCAACTCTCCGAGCCCATTAGTGCTTATTGACGGAGTCTTATGTTCAAGTGGGTAAAAAAATATGCTTGTATAGCTATTTAGACCTATGCTGTCTAAAGTATGATATCTGGTGATAATTGATCGTTGACGAATGAAAGTGTTGGTAAATATGTTTTATACGTTAGACCGAGATTTTTATTTTTTTATATTTTTTTTTTGCGTTCTGCTTTTAATGTCAAAAGTTAAATAGTGTAACACTTAAAGCTGAAGGACTTGGAGCTGATTTTTTTTTTAACGTGCCTTATTAGAAAGTCTTGATCCGGGCGATTCTCTTGAACTTGAAAACTATCGTTACTTGACTGCCATATGGACGGTAGCGGGCTGTTCACCCCCGCCTGGCCGCCTTGTTCGTGTTTTGCTGTCTTGGTCCCTGTTTTCTGATCGTTCTCCTTGATACAGCCCCGGCTAGGTCTCTCCTTGGCGCCAAAAGGCAA
Organism: Physella acuta; assembly: GCF_028476545.2. Taxonomy (NCBI): domain Eukaryota; kingdom Metazoa; phylum Mollusca; class Gastropoda; family Physidae; genus Physella; species Physella acuta. The sequence continues at coordinate 48,793 of NW_026732516.1, forward strand.
AATAAACAAACACAGCGGGGAAACTTTCATCTTAACCTCTCTCTTGTTTAGCTAGACGGACAAGCCGCGCTAGCTCTACTCTACCTGCAGGAAGTCGCCAAGAAATCGCTACGGGGCAATTTTCCCTCTTCCCACTTTGACATTTTTTCCCCCCATCCTTACCCCCCTTTTCACTTCCCTCACTAGCTAAACATCCAACTCGGGGCGGGGGCGAGGGCGGCCAAGGCGATGCTCACGAACAGATGCAGATAAAGAGAAAATGATCAACACAACTTCAGCGGCTCGCTCTTGACTTGTTTATGCCCATGGCTTGGAGGCGCCACCCCCGTGACGTCACGGATTTACCGTCTGACGTGTTAAGTAGCCAAACATTACCCGGGGTGGAAATCAATTCGGCCCTCGCCTAGTTAGCACGCTCGGCGAGATAGACCCGAGGAGCGGTGTCCCAGGGTTACAAAATAAGCCCCCGAAAATTTCTCGTCACGGCCTGACCACATCTTATCATGGATGTTGTCCTCTGCTGTGTTTTTTTATGTTTGTTATCGTATATTCGTGTTTCCCAATGCCGTTGTTTATCTAGCGTTGCAAATGGGTGAAACTGATAAGAGGAGCTTGGCAATTATTTCATCAGATAGAGCAGTAAAACTAGAGTTATGAGCAGTATAAATACAAATAGTTGGGCAGGTATTTTTTTGGGGGGAAGCGATGGGTGGAGGTAACTAGCGTACCCGCGGGTGTTGGGTAAAGAAATAAGCGGGATGCTTTAGGTAATGTGGACTGGTTCTGTTGGGCAGATGCTAGCGTTGTCTAGAACAGTGGGGCAGATGCAGCTGTCTAGATCAGCGGTAAAGATGCTGATGTTGTCTAGATCAGTGATAAAGATGCTGATGTTGTCTAGATCAGCGGTAAAGATGCTGATGTTGTCTAGATCAGTGATAAAGATGCTGATGTTGTCTAGATCAGCGGTAAAGATGCTGATGTTGTCTAGATCAGTGATAAAGATGCTGATGTTGTCTAGATCAGCGGTAAAGATGCTGATGTTGTCTAGATCAGCGGTAAAGATGCTGATGTTGTCTAGATCAGTGGTAAAGATGCTGATGTTGTCTAGATCAGTGGTAAAGATGCTGATGTTGTCTAGATCAGTGGTAAAGATGCTGATGTTGTCTAGATCAGTGGTAAAGATGTTGATGTTGTCTAGATCAGTGGTAAAGATGCTGATGTTGTCTAGATTAGTGGTAAAGATGCTGATGGTGTCTAGATCAGTGATAAAGATGCTGATGTTGTCTAGATCAGTGATAAAGATGCTGATGTTGTCTAGATCAGTGATAAAGATGCTGATGTTGTCTAGATCAGCGGTAAAGATGCTGATGTTGTCTAGATCAGTGGTAAGATGCTGATGTTGTCTAGATCTGTGGTAAGATGCTGATGTTGTCTATATCAGCAGTGTAAAAATGCTGATGTTGTCTAGATGAGCGATTATGATGCTGCTATGTTTGATTTATGGAGCAGATGCTCCTGTATAGAAGAGTGGGACAGATGTATTTGTCTAGATCAGGGGTACAGGTGTAACTTCGTTCGATTGATCTATTGAGCAGATGCTCTTGTTTAGAACTATGAAACCAATGCTCTTGTCTTGAACTATGAGGCAGATGCTCTTATCTAGGTCTAGATCTATGAAGCAGATGTTGTCTAGATCAGTGGGACAAGAGCTCTTTCGAGATCAATGACCGAAGCTAGTGTATAGATCTATGTGACAGGAGCTCTTTTCTAGATCTATGAAGTAGATGCTCTTGTCTAGATCTATGGAGGAGATGCTTACAAAATATGAGACATCAATCCTGACCCCTCACCCTCTACATCCATAAAACATCGAGATAGTATCAACCATTTTATCAAAATTCAACCAAACACTATATTAAAATATGAAGTGTAATGTGACTGATCTTTGAAAAATCTATTAGTTTGGTTTAAACTTCTATAAAGCTCTTGCGTAAATCTTGGTTATGTATGAGACTGTAGTTATTTGGGCTATGACGTGATGTAAGAACATGAACGTGTTTATAGACGGAATTTCTATGAATTAACACTTAAAGACTTATAGAAGTCGAGTAGTGATTGGTACTTTAAGAGTGCAAGCAGCACAAGCATCCATACAATTCATAATAAAATAAAGTGTACAGTGTTACAGTAGTGTTACTTATTTGTGAGCAGCGTTGACAGCGCCGAGTCAATAGGAAGTGAAGGCTACATGTCAGAGCATGAGTCAGCACGTTCAAATTGCCTGCCATCGCCACCAGCGCTCGGCTTGTTTGGCTCCCCCCTCGCGAGTTGGATGAAATTATAGACTAGAATTACAGCCTCAAATCATGGTGGTTGTACCGTGGTTATGTTGACACCCCGGCTGTACTTATCCCTTGGCTACCAACATGCTTAACACAGCGACTCATCTGTGTTGAGCTGGGTATCATGGTGGTGTACCGTGGTTATGTTGACACCCCGACTGTACTTATCCTTTGGCTACCAACATGCTGAAAGCATCGACTCATCTGTGTGTAGTTGTGGCTGGGTATCATGGTGGTGTACCGTGGTTATGTTGACACCCCCGCCTTACTTATCCCTTGGCTACCAACATTCAGCGACTTGTATGTGTGCAACGGTTATTTTGTGCTCTTATGGGTACAGCGCGTACGCGATTATTGTTCTAATTTATTTGTTTTTCTAGCGTTTACGTACATTTATTACAACCATCCCCCGTCTCCTAAAAAAAAACTCTAACCAAAACATGCCCGCAGTAGTTGGACAGGGCCCGATTCATATTTCATATCTATTTTTATGACTTCCGGGCCTCCCACCTTTCTCCCCACAAATATTAGATTTTGATATTCCAATTAAAAAACAACAACTCACACGTAGTGTTAGCCAGTTAACGATATTTAGAGGCCCGAGTTGATTATTTTATATAGATGACAAGAGCCCATTGTAACATTAATATGAGCACAGATGTGTTCCTTCGGCTTTATCGTCTAATCGCTCATCCTTATATGAGCCAGGTGATCTCTTCATCTCTAGCAAATGTATAGCTTTCTGTACAGTTGAACGTCGGCCCGGCATAACACTTGCATAAATGTTGAGTAAAAAACCATGAGAATTTTAAAATGACAGGCGATAACGATGTTCATTTTATCTACGTTTTAAGCTGTTTTTTTTTCACCGGTGGCCGGACAAATTGGTTGTACATTACCACCCCGTGTGGAGCGTTACTGTGGGCTATTTCTGACCGTATTCTAACTACCCCCCGTAGTGGAGCGTTACTGGCTATTTCTGGCCGTATTCTAACTACCCCCCCCCCCCCCCGTAGTGGAGCGTTACTGGGGGCTATTTCTGGCCGTATTCTAACTACCCCCCGTAGTGGAGCGGTTACTGTGGGCTATTTCTGTGCGTATTCTAACTACCCCCGTAGTGGAGCGGTTACTGGGGGCTATTTCTGGCCGTATTCTAACTACCCCCGTAGTGGAGCGTTACTGGGGGCTATTTCTGGCCGTATTCCAACTACCCCCCCCCCCCCGTAGTGGAGCGGTTACTGTGGGCTATTTCTGTCCGTATTCTAACTACCCCCGTAGTGGAGCGTTACTGGGGGCTATTTCTGGCCGTATTCCAACTACCCCCCCCCCCGTAGTGGAGCGGTTACTGTGGGCTATTTCTGTCCGTATTCTAACTACCCCCGTAGTGGAGCGTTACTGGGGGCTATTTCTGGCCGTATTCTAACTACCCCCGTAGTGGAGTATTACTGGGGCTATTTCTGGCCGTATTCCAACCACCCCCGGGCTGAGTGGTTTTGTGTGGACAGATGTGGCCGCGCCTGACTAGCGGCACTCTCGGGCTCGCCGTTCTAGTGGCGTCCGCCTAGGCCGGCCGTGTTTTAACAGCTTTTAAATGGAGTGTTTTGTGGCGGCAGCTTAGGTCGTTTTGAATTGTTCTTGGGTCGAGTGGTTTTATGGCCGCTGCACTGGCCGTATTTTTACCGCATTAGCTGCTGAGGCCTTGGGTGCTGGTTTTTTAATTATTTTTTTTTAAATTTTATAAACTAACCGAGTGTTTTTTATTGTGCAATACACGTATTGCTTCATTTTTTTTCTTATTCGTTATTAATTGTAATGATGGAAACATTTCTAATCCAACACACGTATTACGTGTCAACCTGTTATGCGCCATATGACCCTTTGGCTCTGATTTCAGCCTGCTTTTCTTTATGGATTCCAATCCATTGCCTTATCCAACTAAAAACAAAGCTCAAGGCAGCAGTTGTTTAATGTTGGAGTTTTCTCTCCTAGATGAGTTGCTGTCCCCAGCTATCGAGCTTCATCTGCCCGGGGATTTGAACTTGAGAATTTTTGGTTTTGCAACCATCAGCTTTACCTACCCGACCACGCCGACCCTTTAGTATCTTCTTGAGTAGTTTTATTTTATTCCCGAAACAGAGAACAGACCAGATCAAATTTTTGTCCAGTGAATATGTGTAGCAAATTACAATACTACACATAATAAAGCCTTTACGCGTAGCTGTAAACTACACATGAATCTAACCTTAAAAGAAAATCATAATTACTCAGGCTTAAAAACGAAACAATGTTCTGCACTGTTGGTTGCTTCTTATTATAATAAAATGGTATACACTTTCTATGTAAAGCGAAGAACAAAAAAAAAGAGCCCATTTTTGCAAATTTCCTAACATTGGCAGGACGAAGTTGAAGATGTATTTTGCTGGTTTTACTATATACACATCTAACCCTAGCTTTAACCCTAAACGTGATTCTGCTCCTGGCCCTAACAGCGATTCCGGCAGAAACGGCAACACACACACACACTTGATTTGATACTGTATTTTCCAGTCGCTGATCATACAAACACGCCATCTTATGCAGTTTGATCTGAAATGGGTTTGGTAATCAGGACAAAATATTGTTAAAGACCTCATGGTCTACCATTCTTTCCATAACGACGCGGTGTCCAGCTTGTTTACAGGCGACCTTTACGCCGTGTACCCTCGTTTATACTGGAAAATTTCACGTGACCAGTATTGGAGCCCGGTGTAACTCCCTTTCTCCCTGAATGAACTTGTCTCCCTTTCGAGACTGTTTTTACATTTCATTGTGTAAGGAATGTGTGAGTATGTGTGTAACCTACAGGTTATGGCTGGTGTCAGTAGATTTGTTCGTTGTTTTTGTTCTGTTTTAACGCAACATGTTTGTGATGCAGTGTTAGAATCCAATCTGTATATTTTCTTAAATCTCTCCTTAATTTTGAGTAGCCATGTACAGGTGAGGTTGAGTTCACCTGTTTCAGGGACCTCAGGATAGTGTGGTCAGTACTAATAAAGCAGTACTATGCCCAGCTTTTAATTTCCTTACTAAAAGTGAATCAGGTGCACAATTAGTCCTTATTGGTCACTCATTAAGTTTAGTATGGCAGATCGTTCTTCAATTGAACTTTGTATAGAAGGCGTGTTGTGCACATACCAAGATTCTTAAAGTTTTTTCAACACATTTTTCCGTTCTTGTAAAGTATTATCCATTTTTTATCTGTTCATGTACTTTTGAAGGTGTTCTCATGATTTATTGTTAAATAATTAATAGCCGCAACGAAAATTAAATGTGTAAGATAATTGTAATAAGTCGATATCTCCTTTTCTTTTGTTATGGTTCACCTTTATTTAGGTAGCATATCTTGTCTGCATGCCTTCGTCTAAATTTCCCCTTACCTTTAAGCCAACTATAATCTAAATCCCAACCTAACCCAAAACCCCACCCCACCCCCAAAACCCCACCCCCTAACTCTCTCTGATAGTTGTAGCATGCCTGGTTACCCATAACGAGAAATGATGACTTCAAACGTTACGGATGATTTTCTTTTTGTCAATCCAACACGTGTAAATACACGGCACGTCCAAAGCTTTTAACATTATGTCACCTTATCTACTGCCAGCCCAGTACTCAGCTTATGACCCGTGTCACTGATATGACCCCGTTGTCCACTGACAGCCGTTGACAGCACGGACAGACCAGGCTAACAGTGCTGGATCTATTGTCACAGCAACGTCCGGTCAAGTCCAGCGGTCTAGTCCAGCGGTCTAGTCCAGCCTCTAGCTGGAGTTTACAAGTGGTCTTTCCTAACTTGGCCACAGTAAAAACCTTTCAGACACTTCCCCGACAGTATATTTGTACCGCGTTTTACTGATATACTAACTTAATCTGTAGAGAAAGTGATTTGGTTTCTTGAACCTATTGAAAAACTTGATATCCACTAGTGTGTATCCACAGAAAAGAGATATCCACGGTTATCCAGATGTTGTTTTTGCCATTCTTTCATCCATTGGCCCACACCGTGAACAGACCCGAGCCTTCTTGTTAGCCTGGACATTTCCTAACCAAAGCTCGGCCTTATAAATGTGTTCATTGATTATTCCCTGCTAGACCTCATTCATTTTAACCAACCTTTTTTTTTTGTATGCTGATTGCCGTCTCCAACCAGAGACCAGTGGTCGACCCTAGCTGGGCACTGATGCCGTCTACTTTCTATTGATTGCACAGTGTGTCGTTGTTCCCTGTGCTACACATCTCGTTTTCAAAGGGCAACAGTCGCCCCTACACACGAACCGCGCCGTCGTGTGCTGAGCGTGACACGCATCATACACGCTGATGTGTGCCCAGCCCGACACATTACTCCCTCCCCGATGCTGGTGTGATTACATTATTTCCATGTCTTGTCCATCACCGCTTCTCATATGCTCACTGCTTTCTTCGGTTTACTACTAAAATGTCACTTTCTTCCCCCCCTCTTGTTTATCTTTTATCAAATTCTCCCCGCCCAGCCCCTGGCCCCGCCCACGATAATGGAATCTTTGTTGACGAAGAAACGCCCATCTCTTTGAAATTGATTGGTAGGGAGCCAATAACTCGGCTAACGGCGGCTGCAGTGTGTTGCTGTCGGCCAGGCCTACCTGCTGGCCCAGCGCCATTGGCTCCGCCAGCGCGGTGAGGATTTCTTCCCGCCCGAACCAGGTTGACCCAGGCAGAGTCTCGTGAGTGGGACGGTGGAAGGTTTCATAACACCAGGAACCCCAGTCAAGGTCTTACTTTACTTACGTATGTCACTGCCCGGATATGTTGTTCTGTGTTTTCATGGATTACCCAAGCATGGAATAATTTCTCTTTACTAAACTTATACACCAGTTACCCCTCTTTAAAAACTTGTAAGTTCATTTTTTTTTTCCTTCACAGACTTTTTAGAGTCGCGACATCCATTTTTCTTGTTTGTAATGTTTTAACAACGCCTTGAATCTGCTCATTGTTTACCTTAAATCGGCTTAAGATGTGCATTGAACATTTATAGTCTAGATCTAGATGTAAATGCTTAATTGTAATCTAATGTTGGTTTCACAATTTTCATGGCTCTGTCTTGCTTAGTTTCGAACTATTTTTTTTCGTAAAGCGAAATCTCAACTAAAAAGCAAGTTTTATAAATGTCAGACGTTACGGCGATAAAGCCGTGTTGTTTGTAGATCTACAAGTTTTTTCAAAACTTGCAGATCTACAAACATTAAGTCTCGCCCCCCCCCCCCCCCCCCCCTTCCTTCCTCCACCCCTTCCCCAGCGTTGAGATAAAGTCCAAAATACCACGTTGTGTTTTTCAAAACTTCCGATAGACATATCATAAATAAAATTAGTTGTTCCGACTACTGTAAAGGCAGACATTTCCTAATGCAAATAAACTTTGAAAGAAAAACGTTGGTTCATTAACATAACAAAGCAAGCTGACAATACCACGTCAGATACGCCTCGATCTGAGAATCTTATTCTGGGCTTTATTTAATTTTATTAGGGCACCGATCACACGAGTTCGCCGTTTTAATCAATTTGAAGCCGCGTTTTACTTCTAACATAAACTTGCCGAACTTTCACTTCTTCTTTCTTGTAAAGATTTTCCACGGCAGTCCACAAAAAAGGTATACCCGGTTGTTCAACTCCTTTCTTGCACGTAATTCTATTCTTCTTCCCATTGTCTTTTATACAGCTTGGATTTGTGTGTCCCCACTCTTCTAGCTTCACCCCAGATAAAAATATATTATCACTAGCCGAACAACTTATGTTATTCTACAAGTAGGTCTAAACTATATTACATTATGTCCAATGTTTGTAAGGAACCTCATCTTATTTCTGAAGCTGTTTCTTTCAAACATCTTCCGGGACAAAATAGAAAAATAAATATTTTAATACAAAAATATATAGGCCTACTTCAGCCAGTGTCTGCCACCCCCTTCTCCCCGCCGCTCCCCCGGAAATTCAAAATGCATCGCCCGGAAGTTTAAAATCACCCCTTCTGGAGAAAAAAAATATATGAAAGAAACACTGCGTGGAAGTTAAAAGCTGCATAGTATACGGTAAAGAACTGACCACAGTATCCCTTCATACGTCAAGGTCACAGTAGCAGGTCAACTCTGCTTCATCTGCCTCACTGACTTCCGGGTCCGAAAGGGTAATTTGTTACTTTTTCTTCCCGTGCTCACGCCTCATACGTCCTAATAGATTAGGTTAGGTTATCTTGCCGCTCCTCCTGGGCATAGGCCGCTGACAAGAGCTTTCCAGACATCTCTTTTCTGTGCTAGTCTCTCCAACTGTCCCCAGGTATATCCAATCTTCTTGGTGTCTTCTTCTAGGTCACGTCTCCACTGCTTTCTTGGTCGACCTTTCTTTTGCCCTGTGGATCCTAGGCGAGGGTCTGTCTTGTTATACTGCATACATGCTTCTTGGGTGTAGCCAATCTATCTCCATTTTCTCTGCAGGATCTCTTTTTTAGCTGGATGTTGGTTTGTTCGTTGTTCTAGTACCTATCACATTTCTGGTGGTGTTGGATTAGAAGGATTTTTGAGAGGCAGGAGTTTATAAATGATTGTATTTTCTTCCTAGTTATGGCAGTTATTCTCCATGTCCCAGCTCCATAGAGTCAAACAGGTTTTACTAGTGTGTTGAAGACCCGGCTTTTTATTCCAAGATTTAAATCAACAAAAGCCCACACATTTTTGTTGTTGGTTGAACAGAGCCTTAACGTGTCGCATCTGCGCTTACTATCAAGCATTAGACTTACACATTTCACACGACCCATTGAACTTTTGTTTTTGTTTACTGTGGCGATGGGCAATCTGATGTGGCGAAATACACACGGCTGTCAACAGCCTAACGAAAAAAGGGGTGAATTTTTATACCAGTGTCCGATAAACCCTATCCCTCACCCTAACCCCAACCCTAGTCCTAATACGCCTTAATATCTAACCATAAACCTAGCCGAGATAACAATACTACTAACAACCCAGCACACCTATTTTTGGAAGAGTCTATTACCCGACTTGGATATCTTCAATCATCCCAAAAAAGTTTTCGTTTAGTATAGCCACTATGTATCCTACATTGCACTAACAACGTAACACACCTATTTTTGGAAAAGTCTATTGGGTATATTCAATCATCCCAAAAAAGTTTTAGTTTAGTATAGCCATTATGTATCCTACAATGTACTAACAGCCTAACACTCCTATTTTTGGAAGAGTCTAAGTATCTTCAATCATCTAAAAAAAGTTTTAGTTTAGTATAGCCACTATGTATCCTACAATGTACTAACAACCTAACACGCCTATTTTTGGAAGAGTCTATTATCGGACTTGGATATCTTCAATCATCCCAAAAAGTTTTCGTTTAGTATAGCCACTATGTATCCTACAATCTACTAACAACCTTACACACCTATTTTGATATCTTCAATCATCCCAAAAAAGTTTCAGTTTGGTATAGCCACTATGTATCCTACAATCTGTCACACCCATGATGTAACATTCGACAACAACACAACACAAAAAAAGTATGTTATATTACAAAGTATGGCAGCGATGAACAGTCTAATGTCGCCCCTCACAACGTCGGCAAATTGGTGACATTAATTGCAGCTGTTAGCCCAGTGTCGGCGCAGTTATGTATGTCGATATAAATTACCTAAATATACATTTCACCCCGTCTGGCGGTGATCATTTGCTGCACATTTTCAGTATCGTTAAATTAACATCCATTGGTGGTTTTTATTTTTATCTCTCGGATAGTTATTTTTTATTACAAAACAATATTTATTGAATAAAATGTCACGTCTTATTTACATGTTGGTTGTCTTTTTGTATGCTGTGTATGATTTATGAACAAAGTCTTCTTCGGGTACATGTTGTTGTATAAGTTATTATGTTGGGTAGGCCTTACCTCAGTGCTATAGAAATGATTGAGGTTAGTTTTTTTTCTTTAAAGAACCACCCTAACCATAACCCTGATCACAACACTGAAAGCTGTATAGTTCGATACGGAAGTGATTTTCCAACATTAGTAGAAGTACCCTGGAAGTTTAGTTATTTTAGAGTATGATATTTAGTTACTCAAGAGTATGATAGTTTAGTTACTGTAGAGTAGTTTAGATACTTTAGAGTATGATAGTTTAGTTACTCTAGAATATGATAATTTAGTTATTCTAGAGTATGATAGTTTATTTACTTTAGAGTATGATAGTTTTGTTACTCTAGAATATGATAGTTGAGTTACTCTAGATCTAGACCACTAGAGTACGAAAGTTTACTTTAGAGTGTGATAGTTTAGTTACTCTTTACTCTAGAGTATGATAGTTAACTTACTCTAGAGTATGACAGTTTACTCTAGAGTATGATAATTTAGTTACACTAGTTTATGATAGTTAACTTACTCTAGAGTATGAAAGCTTACTTTAGAGTGATAGTTTACATTAGAGTGTGATAGTTTAGTTACTGTGGAGTATTTTAGTCTTGGCACAACCCAAGAATGATAGAGTCGTCTTCTTCGGTCAATCGCTGGCTTCCCTTGGTTGTACTCTTGGTACGGTACTTATTAGAGCTGACTCAACCCGGGGATACACTAAAGACTTCATCCTGTAAAATCGTAGAACTACAGTTATTGATGTTCAGTTTTGATACACATTTGATTTCAGTGTAGAGAAGTACATGTTTTTATGTTTGAAATGGGCTTTATTTGAACCATTTCTCACTTTGGGGGAGGGCACTTTGAACTTTTGGGGGTAGGGGACAGTAGATTAATTATAGACTCGTTTCTATATAAATTATATATTTTTTTAATTTTTTAATTTTGTTGTGAGGGGGGGGGGGGGTGCTTAAGAAAAGGCTGATTTGAAGTCATGTTTAACACAGCGAACTGCTGTTGAAAATAGCTAATAAATGTCAATTTACACTTTCTAAAAAGTTTTCCAGCTGTACTCTCTACCAGAGCTACGTGTGGCTGTTCTTTTCCCGCTGTCAAACACAAATAAATGAAACTCATGCCGGCTTTCAAATGAGAACCAAAAAAAAACGTGTAAAAATCCAATGGTTGTGTGTTTAAAACAGCCCCCCATCAACGTCTGTCGGCAATAAAAACCAACGGAAGTGGTTTTTTCTCTAGATTGTTCCTTCAAGCCACCCCTAAAGTGTTGACAGGCGGGCTGGCTATCTGACGCCTTATTCCCCCACTGATCCAGTCAAAGTTGTCACATTGAAACTGTCTTCCTTAATCAGCTTGGTAGCTTCCTGTTGGAGCAATTTTGTGCCAACACGAATTTGTTCTGTTACCCCTACATCCCTCTATTTAAAGTCTCAGCTACATTTTATCGAAATTTGACGATTTCTTCTTGTATTTTTACTAGTTGTCTTAAGTTGTTAATGCTTGAATAGTTTGTTGTAATTATGTTAAACATTATTAATAATACATATAAAATATTCTAAAGATAAGATGGCGTGCTGTTGACATAGCTCATTAATATAAATTCTGTTTAATATGTTATAAAAATTTTATAGTCTAACTTTTTGTTTTATGATGCTCTTTATTCCGCACTGGTGCGTACATTGCCTATTTATTAATATTTCCATTCGACCAGTTTTGTAATTCTTTGATCCTAAGTTGCGGAGAATATTCCCCCCCCCCCCCCTTATCTACCCTCTCCATGCAGGGTGGAGGCTGGTTCATTTGAAATTTAAAAGCCCGGTAATTGCTCTCCAGTTGATTGGGCATAAAATGGCCGGAGTGTAACAGGACGAGGCAGTTTAGGCGATGCTAATGGCTCTATTCTTCTGGCAATCGGTCCCACCTGTTGCACGCTACGTTCAGCCCCGGTGCAACCCTACACCACGTAGCCACAGCTTGTCCACGCATCAACAAATTGCGCACCGAGACTGGCGATTGGCTGGCCGCATTGCCCCTCCGGTCCCGTGACTTTATTGCATTTAATATATATAAAATATCAGCGGCAGTAGAGTAGAAGAAATTTCATCTGTACTTTGTGATGTCATAATCTGGATAAGCGTAAGTATTCTTAAAGAGTATATAACATTTGTATTAAATCTACTAAGACTACTGTGCTTATGTTAGAGTATGTAAGACCCTTATATTAAATCTGCCTAAAACTCCAGGGCTTGTGTTTTAGACTCGGCCCCCGTGTTGGCCAGTGATAATAATTTTCTAATAAATATATATTACCCCACGTTTTATTGGTTTTCTAACAAGTTAATGGAGATAGCTGAGCCGAGGAATATAGAGTGTGTATTATGATGTAGCTCAGGTGTGTCTGACATATGTTGCTGCGGAGGCTGTAGCAAATTTACAACTCCGCGTGAAGAGATCGCGCCGGAGAAACAAGTGTAGTTGGACAATAAACGTAACACCTACACATATGTTTACAAGCGGGGAGGGGCTAGGCGTACTTTGATTTGCTGTTTGTTTTCTTTTTGCACTCTTCGTGCTCTCGTTATTTCGTCTAGTAGTTTACATTGTTTAGATGATAATGATGTAAAACAGTAAATAAATAAATAAATAATTTAAGTAACAAAAAAAAATCATTATTTAAAAGTGTCTCTTGTCATATTTAGATTATGTTACACATGGCATACCAGAGGGCCATGCATTTGGTCGCGACACCTTTTTCATAATTACAAACTATATTTAACGCCACCGTCATCACCCCTCACCCCACCAATCTAAACAATCCCCCACCGATTTCACCAATTACCATGGTCGTGATAAAAGATAAGCAGGCTCCTCCCACATACTAACAGCTTTTTTTTGCCTATATGACGCGTAGGAAAACATGTTTTCGTGTCACCGCGATAAGTTAATTGATGATAATATCGCGTGGTTCTGTTTGTTGTGTGTGGCGGATGGATGCAGTGATGAAAACGCTACATAACCAGATCATGTGGCCGAGTTGTGTACACATTATTAGTACTATAGTAGCCAGTTAAAAGAGTTGTACATATATTTACGCTTTTAATTACTTGTATAATTTGCCGCTATCCTAACCCTAGCCGATCTCCATATCCCAGAGTCAAACCAACACCGCATTAACCCTATCACTACCTTGACCCTCGCCCTAGCCGATCGCCCAATCATAGAGGCAAACCATTATCGCCCTTAACCCTATCACTACCCTAAGCCTGGCCGATCTCCATATCCCAGAGTCAAACCAATACCGCCTTAACCCTATCACTACCCTAACCCTAGCTCTAGCCGATCGCCCAATCATAGAGGCAAACCATTATCGCCCTTAACCCTATCACTACCCTAACCCTAGCCGATCGCCAAATCTCCACCTACAGAAAATGAACCTGTATTATTTTGTCCTGTCGTGCTATATAGTGTTGCTTTTAATGCAGTTTTAAATGCGTGAAGGCTATTTCAATGTGTTAGGTAGTAAGTTCGAGAAATGAATTTTATATTACATCGCTCTCTCAGTCCACGAGAGAAATGTTTATTTAAAAAAGTTTATAATTGTTTCCATGTTAACCATTGCATATATTTATCCCGCCTAGTTTCAAAGATGCGATATTCGTCACCATAAGAGATTTTGTGAACAAGAAACGCAAATTTTGTTTAAAAATGTAACAAATGTGGTGGATGGAATCTGACCAGCGTCTGTGTGTGTTTGTGCGCGTGTGTTGACCTGTGTGCATGTGTGTGTGTGTGTGTGTGTGCATGTGTGTGTGTGTGTGTGCATGTGTGTGTGTGTGTGCATGTGTGTGTGTGTGACGGTGTTGTTGTCTGGCATCTGTAGGGCGTCAAATTGTGTCCTCTGGTGTGTGTGTGTTTGTGCGCTTGTGTGTGTGCGCTTGTGTGTGTGTGTGTGACGGTGTTGTTGTCTGGTATCTGTAAGGCGTCAAATTGTGTCCTCTGGTGTGTGTACTTGTGTGTGCGTGTGTGACGGTGTTGTTGTCTGGTATCTGTAAGGCGTCAAATTGTGTCCTCTGGTGTGTGTACTTGTGTGTGCGTGTGTGACGGTGTTGTTGTCTGGCATCTGTAGGGCGTCAAATTGTGTCCTCTGGTGTGTGTACTTGTGTGTGTGTGCATGTGTGTGTGTGTGTGTGTGTGTGTGTGACGGTGTTGTTGTCTGGCATCTGTAGGGCGTCAAATTGTGTCCTCTGGTGTGTGTACTTGTGTGTGTGTGCATGTGTGTGTGTGTGTGTGTGTGTGTGACGGTGTTGTTGTCTGGCATCTGTAGGGCGTCAAATTGTGTCCTCTGGCGTCCACCATCTGAGTTGGTCCGGGGAAATGTCACACGTGTCAATAATTTGATAGAGTTACTTGAGCATGCATCGCTGTGTCAGTCAACTACCCCATTAAATTATACATCGGTCCCTAGTTTATTTAGTTCATTAATATACAATTATATATATTGTTCCCATACCTTTGTATTTTCAGAGTGCAATCATTTAAAAAAAATGCATTAGCCTAACTATATTTTTTTTACAATTGTTTTAACAAATACTGATGGTTATCAGTGCCGATCCGTACTTTACCCCAATCTATAATAACATTACACGAATGTCATATCCCTACCATTTCGACTCAGTAGTTCAAGGAAATAGAAAACAATTACACTGGTAGTTTTATGTAGTTTTGTATTATTGGGCGACTTCAAGCTGTGAGAAAGTGTGGTCGGGTGTCCTAAATAAAAAGAAACAGAAAAACAGACATACGCAATGCGTCATTTTTTATGTCCTTAGCTAGGAGAAACAGAACAACAAACATACGCAATGCGTCGGTTTTTATGTCCTTAACAAGGAGAAACAGAACTAAATACACCTGTTTTTCCGACCACAAAATGTCCAAGAGTTCTGGGTCCGGCTCGTTATTTTACCTTGCCATGTAGCCGTTTGAACTCCGTATGCGAATGGATATCATGGCATGACCAGTTATTTGTGTCTGGAACCCTAGAGCTACCCCTCGTATCCCATGCCATGCGACCAGATCTTTAGATAGATACAGAAGTACCAGACACGAATAATTCACGCATTTTATCTTGGTTAGGAAAGTAAAATACATGCACAAGAAGTGTGTACCTGGTACTGTTTAGGTACTTGGAAAAGAAAAAAAACGACCTAGAATATTAGCCTGTGGTAACTACGTCGCGCTTTCAATCTCTGTCGTGAGAATTGACGTGTCTTAACGCGGCGCCGTCATGTACTGACCAGCAGACCGGACATGTCACTGTCAGGCTTGAGAATCCGGATGTAGTGCTCGTCTTTGGCGGGAGGCGTTGTCTGACTTTCACCGAATAAAGCGTAGAATAGTCTGTACCTTTGAACCCATTTCTTTCATTAAAGGTCTGACCCAGCGTAATAAAAAAAAAGTTGTTTTTATTGCAATAGGAGGCAAGTTATACCGCGGTCTTCACCATAGCTGTGTAAGATATTCAGGTTATACATATAGGCCTATTTATTTATAGTATATTCAATTTTAAACTTCTGCACTGATCTATAACCGGTTTGATGAGGAAAAGTGAATAGAGTTGATCTAGGGCACCATCACTCATGGGTGCCCCTTAAGCCCACTCACTGTTGTCAGGTTCACTGTTGCTACTTGTCTTCTTAACTAGGCATTGGTCAGTCTTCTTGAATACATTACTTTTTACTTGTAATGACACCCCTTTTATATTCCGACGATATGGAGGTCCAATTAAACCTTATAAAGAGCTTGGTGTTTAGATTCTGATAGGTTTTGTATATACATTAATCGTGTTTTTTGGTTTAATCTTCGTTACGGGTTTAATAGCTTGAGTTAAATTATACTTCTAAAATTATGTTAGCTTACATTTACTCTATTCAATTATATGCTAGCTGACATTTATTCTATTAGCTTATATTTAATATATAATTATTATTTCACATGCGTTTTATTTTATATTTGTTGTTTTCTATATGCCCTTGTTTTTCATGAAAAAAAAATACAATAAAAAATTAAGTTTCCATTGGGGGGGGGGTCTAGAGAATTTTGTAATCCCTTAAAATATGATACGTCTGTTTAAGTTATAGGGGCTATAGTTGAGTTTCAATGTGGTATTCTATGCAGCTCTGCTTATTATTAGGTTGAACATTATTTTTTGTATGGTTTCGAAACAGCTGCTTTCAGTAAAGCCAAACATACGACGTATATTAAGATACTTTGTTGAAATAGATTCGATTGAAAGTACTTTTAGCTTAGATTTTAACCCTATTTTTAAAAAAATAAACACAGTAGGCCTATATCCCCATTTGACATTCTCCGCTAATATTTGTATTGTAAGATATTTTGTGTTATTATTTTTAATTAAATTTATATTTTAAAATTTATTTTTTTTACTTTTCCACCTATGTTCCCTAAATGGTTCCACGATAAACGACTAGCATCTCTCTTCACCGAGTCATGAAATATGAAAGAACACACTAGCCGATACCAGTCGTATCTACGCTCATTAAAGGTGTATCAGTCATAAGTCAAGTTATTAGGGGGGGTGGGGATATATACGGTGTCTGGTCATTCTGTTAGTCTATCTGCCTTGTCCTAGAACTTGACCACAGGAAATCTATCTTGTCTTCTTCTTGGTTATTGTAACTTGCCGGTTGCATGGTCTTTACTTTCTCTCCCCTCCCTCTTTAACCAGTTGTCTATTTTAGCTCAACACTTTCTTGCTTATGTTATTATAAAACATTCGTTACGTTATAATTATAAAATATTCGGTATGTTATTATTATAAAATATTCATTATGTTATTATTACAAAGTGTTCGTTATGTTAATATTAAAAACATTCGTAATGCTATTATTATAAAATGTTCGTTATGTTATTATTATAATACATTAATATGCTATTATTTTAAAATTTTCGTTATACTATTATTATAAACATTCGTTATGCTATTATTATAAGATATTCGTTATGTTATTATTGTAAAATATTCGTTATGCTATTATTATAAAACATTCGTTGATATAAAATCAGCACAATCGTTTATCCCACAGCTCATCTGCACGTTCAAATGTTCTTATATCCCTTTATTGTAAAATATTTATACTCTAATACAGAGCCCCTTGACTAAAGCCCACGATAAATCCCCCCCCCCCCCCCCATTCAGTTAAACTGAACCATAACTAATTTGGGCAGACATCCCTTCAATGCCTATAGAAAAAAATAAACCATTGCTGTCTTTCACTAACATACCCAGCAGATCGTACTTTGATGTGTTCGCCAACACAAGCAGGTTTACCACTCGCAACCTTAACAACGTTATTTTCCCCCAATTAAGAAGGAGATTTTTATGACCACACAGCACAGCGCCGGTGTTATTTCCTCGACTGTCTGTCAGGTACGTTGATTGGGCTGGGTGGCCACACAAGCTCCAACATAGACCAGGAAGTTCCCTGTCCAGGGTCAGTGTGTATGTGTGTGTGTGTGTGTCTGTGTGTGTGTGTGGTGGTTGTAATGATTTTTTTTTAATTTATAAAATTGCATTTTCTAAATATGGGGACGGCGTGGTTGAGCGTTCGGCGGCTAGCCCGAAGGGTTTGAGTTCACCCAGCTCTAATAAGTACCTAACCCACGTTGGGGAAAGTAAAGGCGACTGAGCATTGTGCTGACCACTATATGAACATATGAACTAAGTCTTTCCCGTGGGATCGTTGTATTTGTAAGGGACAATTGACTATACTTTGGTTCTAAATATGTATCACACATTAGTGTTTAGACAAAATAGTCCTAAGGCAGTTTCTGCAATTTCTATCTAAACGTGATGTGCATGAATAAAAATAAAATACCATTACTTTACATCACACTTCAGTGTTTAGATTAAATAGTCATAATAGACTATTTTAATTTGCGATTTCTGTTCATCTGTTTATGTGTATAAAAAAAACACGTAGAAAATAAAATACCATAGCATGATCTAAATATACTTTTGGTCCGGGTGATTTAACTAAGATGTTCGAGGAAAAACATTTTAAAATATCATTATATTAGCAATTCCCTATATGGAAGCAGTGCATTGGTGTAGAATATATTTTGTGTGGGCGCTTTGATGTACCATTGGAGCGTATGTTCTAAATAGTATACATCACGCATCAGTGCATGAACAAGGTAGAGGTATTTAGACCAGAACATTTTTGTCCAGGTGACTTAACTAAGATGTTCGTGGAAAACAATTTTAAAAAAATAAATAGGCAGTGTATCAACACTCCCTATATAGAAGCATGAGTGTAGAAATTATTTTGTGTATGCGCTTTGATGTAACATTGCAGCGTATGTTCTAAATGTTTATTACGCATCAATGCATTATGCCAGTTGTCGAACCTGTTAGTTTGATTCAGGCTGTCCATCCGTGCGTAGCGTTCGTGGAACAGAATGTCATAAATAAAATACATTTACATATTCTAAGTAAAACCAATTCATAACACAAAAAGTTAAATACATTTGCTTGTTATAGAAAAACCCAGTGCATATAGGCAACATTCAGACCCGGATGTTTCTGTCTGTCCATTCGTCGTGTGCTTCTGTCTGTCCATTCGTCGTGTGCACAAACAGAAAATCTAAATAAAATCAATATACCATAAGGCCTACATACAGCTAAAGTTAAGTAGATTTTTCTGTTTCTGTTTTTTTTTTTCAATTTACACATATCTTTAAAAATAAATCAGATCATTATTCTACATCCGCCGAAAGATCCGTATCTGCACAGTATAACTACCTGCCGGGGCAATGTTTAAAACAAAAACTGTACCCAAGCCATTGTATTGGCGAGTACAGTTGGATATTTCTACCATTCACAAAACATCAATTTATGGTAAATGAACGATTAGTGCACTACAAATCAAATTTAGCTTATTTAGCGTTACTAATTTTAGTTAGTAGACCATCATACATTTGTTAAAAAAGCTAATATAATGCCTATCAAGACTTAAAGGGTCCGAATAAATCGGACTCATTATGGAGCCATTCACTATTTTTAAAAAAATCGTGTGCAGTCTTACCAACACGTATGCCATTATAAGTATGCTTGATTGTGTTGCTTGTTGTATAACTTTTCTACAGATTGAACTTAAAGGTTGTTTTTTTTTAAAACAAAACAAAATTAAATTTCTTTTTACTAATGCCCACATAGTAAATGAAAACAAACTTAACTAGGTCATGTGAACGTTTAAAAAAATTAATTATATGGAAATAACGAAAGTAAGTTTTTTTTTTTTAATTTAAAAAAATTGTAAGACTGGATGTGCTAATGAACGAAAAAAAAAATGGGGATGTTGGACCTACAACCACGTTATTCGTACGTGGTTAATGAAAGTTTGTCTTATTACCTTTTAAACTTAAGGTTAAAATGCCGGGTTCGTTAGATACAAATGTAGCCCTAATGATCAGCAAATGTGACCGATGCCATTCATGTTTATTAACTTTATTGTGAAATAATTATAAAGTTTGATGTTGGTGAAGTTTAAGAGCAAATTTGATACCCAATGAATAATTAATGAGTGCTTTGTCCGCATCTTTTTAAGAGAAACATAGACTACTTAGTATCAGTAAAAATAAATATAGGCGGACCTACACAGTTACGGCAAGATCACTAGGATATTTTGAGTAGTCTACAATCGCGTTAGTAGAGTGGCCAAATGGCAAGATGGAATGAATTTAATACGAATATATTTTCCAACCCTGTTGAAATAGTACAGCCAAGGTATACACATAAGGCTGGAATACTACTTTCCGTGTTCTGAAAGGATATCACAAACACACACTAAAACTAAAACCACCACTTGACAAATTACCCCCCCCCCCCCTCACTCCACTCCCCCCAGTCAGAACTTCTAAGTATGTGTCACCATCTCGATTAATATCAGCCCACCTTCTCATACCAACCCACCAGAACCATACCAACACACAATAAGGACATACACATATGACTGGAACACACTACTTTCCTTGTTCTGAAGCGTAACCACAAAGACCTACCAAAACTAACCACTAGACATATAAACCCTTCAATCAAACTTCCGTATCACTCGATTAATATCAGCCCAACTTCTTACACCAACCTCAGTACTAGATCAACACACTTACAAGAACTCCCTGGCCAGTGTAAATATATCAGCCAATGTCATTCAACACACCCATATGAACCACGACACCCATATAAACCTACAGTAAACCCATATTCAGCGAGATATCAAGCACCTGCGCCACAACACAATACAATGTACTTTGTAACCAACAACCTGTGACACCCCACACTCACATGACGAATGTGTACAATACCATAGGACGCACATTTACTTTGTTATCTAATTAGAATCTTTCGAACACATAGGCTGACTTTATTGTCATCATTCAATCAATTGTTTAATTAAATCCACCAGGAGATAAACTTTACCGAGGTAAGAAAAAAAAAGTAGGCCATTAATGGCATGATGGAACTAGGAAAGCAAAAACAAACATTTCATCATCTGACACAGAGGCGTAGCGAGGGGGGGGGTACATATGTCCTCGGGCGCCGACCCTAGGGGTCGCCAAAATGGGTTTGAAAAAAATATTAAAAACTCATTTTAGCTGCAGTTTTGCATTATAAATATAAAAAAATTGGGGGGGGGGGAGGTGGGCGCGCCAAATTGAAAGTTTGTTCCCGGGGGGGGGGGGCGGGGGCGCCAAATTGAAAGTTTGTCCCCGGGCGCCGGGAAAGGACGCTACCTAAATGATCTGAAACGTTCAAGCGACTCACACATTTCGGTGAACTCATCGCGTTTTCATGCATGTTCCATTGTGTATTGAATCTGTATGTTTATGGTATTGTTTTTCCATCAAAATGGTTGGAACTTCATAACTCTTGCACCCCCTCCCAACTTTATACTTAAAATATGATTAACTAAATAAGGCACTGCTCTTCTATCCGTAAAACTCTGCATCTAATACAGCATTAACTTTTTTTCCTAACGTACTTTCGTTATTATCTAATATTACTTTTAACACTTCAAAGTTTAAAAAAAAATGGAGGATTTGTAAACATGACAAAATGTGTTGAGGTGAGCTGACGAGATTATCAGCGTCAGGTTCAACTCTGTGAAATGACGCCAACAGAGATGACGAAACTCAACCCAGCCAATGGCAGCTTTGGTTTTTTTTTTTTTAAACTGCTCTCTCATAAAATCAAGTCAAAACATTCAGTCTCCATTACACGAAATGTAGGCGTGTTGATTGCTAACTTATATCTAACACTGGCGTTCGTACACTTTGTAGTAGCGATAACCTTGAGCGACGATTTTCCAAGTGATAACAACAAAAATAATAGGAGTAGGTTTTGACTTTCATTCATTGTGCTGGTTATGTTGAGAAACCTCTTGCTGTAAGTTGGATAGGGTGCTTCTTCATGTAGGATGGTTAGGTATGTGGTCGGTTGGATGGTTCTCTCTGTAGCCAGTAGAATGGTTCTCTGTGAAACCGATTGAATGATTCTCTCTGTAGCCGATCGGGTGGTTCTCTGTGTAACCGATTGAATGATTCTCTGGGTAGTCATTAGGGTGGCCATCTATGTAGCCGATCGGATGGTTCTCTCTGCAGCCGATCGGATGGTTCTCTCTGTAGCCGATCGGATGGTTCTCTCTGTAGCCGAACGGATGGTTCTCTCTGTAGCCGATCGGAAGGTTCTCTCTGTAGCCGATCGGGTGGTTCTCTGTGAAACCGATTGAATGATTCTCTAGGTAGTCATTAGGGTGGCTATCTATGTAGCCGATCGGATGGTTCTCTGTGTAACCGATTGAATGATTCTCTCTGCAGCCGATCGGATGGTTCTCTCTGTAGCCGATTGGATGGTTCTCTCTGTAGCCGATCGGATGGTTCTCTCTGTAGCCGATCGGGTGGTTCTCTGTGAAACCGATTGAATGATTCTCTCTGTAGCCGATCGGATGGTTCTCTCTGTAGCCGATCGGATGGTTCTCTGTGTAGCCGATCGGATGGTTCTCTC
The DNA here is from genome assembly GCF_028476545.2 of Physella acuta. Taxonomy (NCBI): domain Eukaryota; kingdom Metazoa; phylum Mollusca; class Gastropoda; family Physidae; genus Physella; species Physella acuta. Next base: position 71,149 of record NW_026732516.1, read on the forward strand.
TGTAGCCGATCGGAAGGTTCTCTCTGTAGCCGATCGGGTGGTTCTCTGTGAAACCGATTGAATGATTCTCTAGGTAGTCATTAGGGTGGCTATCTATGTAGCCGATCGGATGGTTCTCTGTGTAACCGATTGAATGATTCTCTAGGTAGTCATTAGGGTGGCTATCTATGTAGCCGATCGGATGGTTCTCTGTGTAACCGATTGAATGATTCTCTCTGCAGCCGATCGGATGGTTCTCTCTGTAGCCGATTGGATGGTTCTCTCTGTAGCCGATCGGATGGTTCTCTCTGTAGCCGATCGGGTGGTTCTCTGTGAAACCGATTGAATGATTCTCTCTGTAGCCGATAGGATGGTTCTCTCTGTAGCCGATCGGATGGTTCTCTCTGTAGCCGATCGGATGGTTCTCTGTGTAACTGATTGAATGATTCTCTGGGTAGTCATTAGGGTGGCTATCTATGTAGCCGATCGGATGGTTCTCTCTGTAGCCGATCGGATGGTTCTCTCTGTAGCCGATCGGATGGTTCTCTCTGTAGCCGATTGGATGGTTCTCTATGTAGCCGATCCGATAGTTCTCTGTGTTCAATAGCTAGCCGATCTTTCGTCGCTCTCTCAAAAGTAATGCCCCATATATACAATTTCACTGGCAACGCTTTTATCAAAGTAAAGTGAGACGTAATTATAAATCTAGCACAGCAAGATATATATCTTTACCGTAGTATTAAAAGTGATAAAAGTGATATAGAGTATTTTAAAAATCAGCCGACTTCACGTCATCGGAGTTAATGGTTTTGTTGAGTCATACAACACATTTTGGTTAATTTTGCCAGCTTTGTCTGGCTGTTTGTGTTTAACAAGTATTGATCCACCTAACTACATACGCTAAAAGCCACTACAGACAAACACTGACTAATTTGTGATTTGGCTTCTCTAGTGGCGGTATCGCTTTTAATTTTACGACCGTTCATCATCACATGCTTGTTTTGTATTGTAAATAATTGTTGAGCACGTTATGACACGGCTTGGAAACAACCGCTGGTTGTCACTGTCAGGCACCAAAAAATCTGTTTGTGTATGTGTGTGTGTTGCAGTATCAGTCTGGAAGTAAAGCTTAACAGAATGTTTACTTCCCTATTGTGACTTATCTTAAAATAATTCCGTGGGCCTTTTATAAAGCTTAAAATAGACACATTTTATTCCTAATTTGACGTTTTGTTTTCCTTTTTCCAAATTCTGTTTAAAATAGCACATTTTATCAACGTTCAGCCGCAATGGAACAAGACTAACTTGGACACTTTTTATTGTAGACAGCACACAGTTAGTCAAGCTAAAAAAAAGTTGGATGTAGATTTCAGAAAGCAAACCTACTAGTACTACTACTAGGCCTATTCGGGTTTTTTTTTTTAATGCTGTCTACCAACTCAAAGTTAAATCTATCTTTGTGGAAAGTGGTTTAAGAATTAATGTATGGTTAAATGGTTAACAAGATGAATCACTCGTTAAAATGAAATGGTTAATAATCTCACGACATAAAAGAAATGAAAAAAAAATGTGTTTTCGGTCGTGGTCTTTAGTTTTTTCACCCGTGACACGTTCCGACCACAGCCGTGGTAGAGTGAAAAGCTTGGTCCGGTCGGACCGTGTAGTAAACACGTCGGGGGAGTGGGCACCGTCCGACTGAAGAGGATCGGATTGAAAGACCGCGTGGACGCTGTACAATAGGACGGGGGGTGGGCTGGGGCCTGAAAGGAGATAACTGTTTATTCTTTCCTTGAGGTGCAAAAGTCCCAGGCTTGAAATTAAGGGACGTTGGGCGGCTAGGGTCGCTACGATATCAAGTTACGGTCACCGAGAAGTCACCTCCGACCCCAGCGTTGGCTGGTATTAAAAACTGGTGGGCCACTCGAGGTTTTTTTTTTTTTTGCCTGGGTTTTAGGTGGACTTAATGCTCACAACTTTAAAATCTCGCGTTGATCCTACGGCGGTCTCTCTCATTTAGACCATTGTGATTTTAAGGCCGCTCAGATCCGCTCAGATCCGCGTTGGATTTTAAGATATTGAAGTTTTTTTTTTTTTTTTTTTTTTTTTGCTTAAAGCAAGCGTGAAGCAAAAGCGAAACATTTCCAAATTCTAATGTATTTACATTTTCGACTTTAAAAATACCACCTCCTCCCTTCTCAAAAAAAACAAACAACAAACGCCATCCATAAATCTGTGTTAAAAACAGCGCCTTGTAAAAAAAAAGAAAAAAAAAGAAAATTAGACATGCGAAGCGTTGATGTAGATAACTATAGTAAAATGAACCCTGTCAAAATTCCCCCCCCCCAGGCACAACGTAGGTTATCAGCTTGTGTTTGTGGGGTTGGCATCCAACTAGACAAGCTTGACCGCTGTAGCAAGCCACTAAGCTTTTGCTTATGGGCTAGAGATTTCCCATTTCTACAAAGATTAGGAGCATAGGGGTAAAGTTTTGGTCTTGAACTCGGGAATTAAATTACTTCATTTTTAGTTGTTAGTCTTGGGGAAGACCAAATTTATCACCGACAGAGAAATACAAACGTATTGCGTTATTTGTTTTTAGAACAACCGCACTTTATGCAATTTTTAATAAACGCAAGCTAGTTACACATTAGTTATTCGTTTTCGGTATAACCCCAGCAGATTTCGGTACACAAGTTGTTGTGTCTTTTGGTTATTGATCGAGGTAGTTGTAGTGTGTTTATTTGTGAATACAAATTAATTTTCTATATTCACAGAACATATAACGGTTAAAGAAAAAAAATCTTTTTGTTTTAAATCATACTTGAACTTTAAAAAAATGTAAAAACAAGTGGCACAACATGTTTCTACTGCTGTAAAGTGCGAAGCCATTGCCAAAACCCGTGTTTGAAATCATCGATTTTAAACCTTAGAAATTTTTTAAACACCAGAACACTTGTATGGTTTCTGTGGGGGAGCCAGACAGCCCTTGTCTTAATGCAAATATGGCACCACGCCATAGCTCACACCGCCTGCCTAACGTCATACCATCCGTCTCCGACCTAACATCCCCTGCTTCGACAATTTCCATCATCGATGTTCTACTATACCATCCACTGCCTCCGATTGTACCATCCACTGTTCACACAGTACCATCTTTCGCCTCAGATTGTACAATCCACTGCTTCACAAAGTACCATCCACTGCCTCCGATTGTACCATCCACTGCTTCACACAATACCATCCTTTGCCTCCGATTGTACCATCCTTTGCTTAACTTTTACAACCCTCTTACTTCCGCCTTATAAATTACCGTCCTCTATCCCACTCATACTGTACCATCCTCCCACTCCCACTGTACCATCCACTGACTCACCTTACCATCCTTTACTCCCCACCTCCCCCCCCCCTCCCCCCACACCATATACCATTCCTCTCTCACCTTCAGCGTACCAAATTTTTAGCTGTGAACGTTAAGATTCTTGCGGTCCAATGTTTTCCATTGTTGTCATTCACTCGTGACTTTTCTGGCGAACGCTATATAATAAATATTGATTTTTATTGCATTTCCTACATGCCTTCAAGTGTTAAGTTATCTCATCCCACCGCAAGCCATGCGGTCTCGACCCCTTTGTTCCATACACTTGCCAAAACGTACTCCCTTGTTTCATGGTCATACTTATCTCTTATCTGAGTTCAGATAAAGTCTTATCTTAGCTAATTATACCTTGACAAATTGTCTATTAAGTCTCCCCCCCCCTCCCTTCCTTCCCCCAACCCCTCCCCCAGCGTTGAGATAAAGTCCAAAATACCACGCTGTGTTTTACCCTGCGAACATTTATCATGTTTTCACTTTCCAGGGGAGACAATATTTTTGTAGGAATTCACATGAGCAATTTTTTTTTCTTCTTCTCTCTCTCTCTTCCCTCCCTTCTTCTGTAGGGCTGGATCATTCCTGGCCCGGCCTGCTGTCTGTTAGCGCCGATGTCGAACGGTGCTGGAATGGAGATAAGCCCGGGCAAGATAAACACATGTTCCGATAACCGTCTAGAAAATGGAGTTGTTAGAAAAAAAAAATTTGCTCTGGTTTTTTTTTTCTTTCTTGATTAGATACACAAACCATATGTAGAAGTATAGGCAAATACAGCTTATATATCTATCTATTGTATATACAAAACAGAGAAAGGGAGGAGGGGGTGTAGGTACGTTATGCGGGTTTGACTAGGAGATAAATAGACTTCGGGATAGGAGGTATTTCTAAACGACGGGGCGAGAAACTCCCGCAGCACTGAAGGAAAGATAAATACAAATCTCTGATGGGAGGAGGAAATTTTTTCCCCCTCCCTACTTCCTCAAAATTATCCTCTTTTTGTTTCCCTCCTTTTCCCCCCTTCTCTCCGACGGGTTTTAGTTTGCGGAATGCATTCGTCCGATCTCCTTCCCCATCAGGGCGGGGGTTGTATCGGGAGTGTTCGTTTCACCCCACTGTTTTGTTCGAACGACTTATCTAAAAAAAAAAATGCGAGCCCCAACTCCCCTCATTAATAGCGAATGCTTTATTGTGCAGGCCTATGCAAACAAGCAGCCTCCTGGTAGAGAGTAATTAGGTACCGAGTTTATTTTCGTTCCAGCGCCAAAATAAAAGGGCGGGGCTATTTACGTCAGGGGGGAATTTGTAAATAAAGTTACCGCTGGCATTGTTGTTGTTTTTTAAAGCCAGGTATTTGCTTTAATTATACCTACTTATTTGACTTGACAGGTATCAAAACAGAGATTTCATTATGTGTGTATATATGTATGTATATATATATATATATATATATATATATATATATATATATATATATATATATATATATATATATATATATATATATATATATATATAAAAATATGTTTGTATAATGTATGTGTGTGGATATATAGATATTGATATATATATATATATATATGGCATAATTATATATAAATATATGTATGTATATATATATATATATATATATATATATATATATATATATATATATATATATATATATATATATATATATATATATATATATGCATATAGATCTATTTGATTATATAATGTTTGTGTGTTGCCATATATATATATATATATATATATATATATATATATATATATATATATATATATATATATATATATATATATATATATATATATATATATATATATATATATATATATAATCGTTCAAACTACCAGTACTATTATATTGAACTATTATTGCCCAAAACACAGTTATTTGAAGCACATGAAAGCTTACCAACATGATCACAATAGTTTTCATCCAAAAAGTGGTGTTGTATATTCCCTGGGCTGTTTTGTTGACAATGTGCGGGTAATGTTTTCCACCCCCGGACTCCAGCATGCGGCCGTTTGTTGTGCTGAGACGTCCGTGCCGCATTATTTTATCTGCGGCAGCACATATTTCTGTTATGTATATTTCTCTTCCATCACAGGGAATGTCTTTGTGTTTTTTCTAGGGCCGGGAACTGTGTGTTTATACGAATGTATACTAGAGGGAGGTAAATACACAGTCGGCCACGACGATTTTACAGACTGGTGACGCTTGGTGGTGTCAATAGTTTTTATTCAGTTTTCTTTGCCGAAAACAATACGGGGTCGTGAAGTTAAAAAACAAACAAACAACAAAACTTAAAGCCGGGTGGTGTTTATTTTATTCAATAAAATTAGTTTTGTAATTATAATTTTAATCACCACAATGCTACTTAGCGAAGTGATAATTAATTTTTTGAAGCGTGTTGCTAAAGTTGTCCCAGGGTTTATTTTTAACTTTACAAGATAGATCTATATAGGTACATATATGCATGTTATATATATATATATATATATATATATATATATATATATATATATATATATATATATATATATATATATGTGTGTGTGTGTGTGTGTGTGTGTACATCAAAAATGTATGTACTAAGCCTCAATCTAACTGGGAAAAATTCGTATAAAACTGGCTTGAAATTCTTCAGTAAAAAGGAATGCACACTCTGGTATAGCACGCCGACAATGTGGTCACTTAACTTTCCCCTAAACTCCACGCTCCGTGTGTGTCTAGATTGTACGTAGGTGTTGGTTGTCATGGCACCCAAACATCCCCGTATCTCCAAACTGTCCACGAGTTGTGTCGCCTCCCGCGGTTATCAAATGAACTTGCCCAGAGGGCCTAGATAAGCGGGTCCCGTCAAGGGCCCTCAGGAGATACTCTAGCATCGCTCTTGTATAGAGCGCGCCGCGGCAATCCACACTGTCTCCTCTGTGTGGAATATTCGGGTTTCCCGCATCCAGTCACCGGCCTTGATGCTTTAAATTGTTGGTTTGAAAAGAAGAGGTGAACCAAAAAAATTGGAAATGCAACGGAGGTATTGTGGCGTAAAGTTGGTAAGCCATGAAGGATTTGCGTTTCTTTAGACAAGACTTGTTTTGTTGATTCTTTATTAAAAAAAAAAACAAAAACTTGGTTAACACTTACCAGTTTTCGGGTGGTACGCTGTATAGACGTTTAATTCACTGTGGAAATGTAATTACAAAAAAATAAATAAATTAGTTTTTGCCTTTTTCTTGAATAGGTGTATTAAAATAAATAAAAATGCACTCGAAGGCGTTAAACAGTCGGGAAGTTAAGAAAAAAAAAACTCTTGGAGAGGAAAGTAATAGAGAAATGAAAGAAAGCGCTGAATTCTTGACTCACTTCCCCCCAGCCCGCGTTGTCAGAAGGAGCATCAATCAACATCCAACAAGGATCCTACCTGACACTCTCAGCGGTCTATGGCGAGAAAGGTGGGGAATTTCCTACAGGCCAGGGGAGACAACAATTTCGGAAAGTAGGAGTGTCTGAAAGGGGGGAGAAAAAAAAGTTGAGGTAGTTGTTTTTTTTTTTTAAAAGACACTACTGGAAAAAAAAATTTACTCGCAATTTCGTAGGCTGGGAAAGTTTTGGTTAGAAATCGTACGGCTCCTTCCAATGGTTAAAAAAAACTTGCTCCTTTTTGTGGGTATTTAAGTTAAAGAAATTTCTGAGGTTTTTATTCTTTATTCAGGAAGAAATATTGCTGTATTTATTTTTGAATAAGATATCACATGGATGTTCATTTGATATTTATTTATATATATATTTTTAAAATATTTATTTTAAAAAAATCCGATTTCTCAACAGTTAAAGACATTTTTAACTCGGGGAGAAATATTGCTGTATTTATTTTTGAATAAGATATCATAAAGATGTTCATTTGATATTTATTTATATATTTAAAAAAATTATTTTAAAAAAAACCGATTTCTCAACAGTTAAAGACATTTTAACTCTTTAATTAAATACAACTATCAAGATTTGTTTCTGTACACCAACTTGCCTTTTAACTCATTGACTAGGCTAATCCAGATGTTATCACTATATCCGTGCTAGATTCTTTAAGTTTAAGATGTTATAGCACTTGACATTTATTTTCTTGATTAGGCTAATGATAATGTTTTCACTATATATATGCTAGATTAGTTAAGGTATGATAGCACTTAACTTTAAATTTCTTGACTAGGCTAATTTCAATGTTATCACTATATCCATGTCAACGTTTCTTTAAAAAGTGATAGCGCTTAACATTTAATTTCCTGACTAGGCTAATTTCAATGTTATCACTATATCCGTGCTAGATTAGTTAAGATATGATAGCACTTAACTTTAAATTTCTTGACTAGGCTAATTTCAATGTTATCACTATATCCGTGCTAGATTAGTTAAGATATGATAGCACTTAACTTTAAATTTCTTGACTAGGCTAATTTCAATGTTATCACTATATCCGTGCTAGATTAGTTAAGATATGATAGCACTTAACTTTAAATTTCTTGACTAGGCTAATTTCAATGTTATCACTATATCCGTGCTAGATTAGTTAAGATATGATAGCACTTAACATTTAATTTCCTGACTAGGCTAATCCAAACTCCAGCTCTATAGCAACTGTACGATTTTTAAAGATGTGTTTGTTTAGTCGTTTAGTGTATGCTCTTATTACTGTGTTCAGATACACTACGGCTAATAAAATAAATCAATGTATTCCTCCACCTGAGTGTTCGTATAATAAACAACACAGGTAATCTACCCTCCCTCTGTCGAGTTACACAAGTGATATGTTACCTCGTTACTTTGTTGTATCGCTGTTATAAAACGTAGACTGTTGTTGAAAGATTACTACAATGTAAAAACAAAACACATACATTTGAACTCTACATCCGCATTTCAAGTGAGAGGGTGTGTGTGTGTGAGGAAGTGAGAGGGTGTGTGTGAGGCTACACTAGAAGGTGTGTGGGTGGGTGTGACCACGTTAAGTGGTGTGTGTGTGCCACATAAAAAGGGGGTTTGGGTGTGTCTGTGCGTGCGCGCGACAACACTAACAAGTATTATTCTATTTAGGAGGTGTGTGTATACATAGACGTGTGTATGTGTGTAATTACGTAGAAAGGTGTGTTATATTACAACAAGGGTGTGTATGACTACATTCAAAGGTGTGTTAAATTTCGAGGGTGTGTGTGACTAGATTCAAAGGTGTGTTAAATTTCGAAGGTGTGTGTGTGACTAGCCTACACTAACAGGTGTGCTATATTACAACAAGTGTGTGTGTGTGTGTGACTAGCCTACACTAACAGGTGTGTTATATTACAACAAGGCTGTGTGTGTGTGTGTGACTAGCCTACACTAACAGGTGTGTTATATTACAACAAGTGTGCGTGTGACTAGCCTACACTAACAGGTGTGTTATATTACAACAAGGGTGTGTATGACTCCATAATGTGCGTGCTTATGTGAGTAGCATAAATGCCGACTGTCCCATTATAAAATCAATTACATTCCTTTAAAGTTTAGATCCCCACTCATCCTCCCATTTCCCATGTAATCAAACCTCCCTAACCGCCGCGAATCGACTCTTTACCTAACAGAGCTTCATGATTTCGCCGGCCCAGTTGATTTTATTTACCCGGCTACTTATCACGTTGTATTTCTTGACACACTATACATGTTCAAAACTTCACCGAACTAATTATTTTAATTACACAGTTCTTATAATTATTTTGCAAGTTTGTTTACCACTATAGGGCTGGTAAGTAGGTCAATAAACAGTTATATGGCTCATGCAGGTTTTATTGAGCCGTAGAACTGGTTGGTCACCTACTTATCAGCCCTATAGTGTTTGAATACAATTATCTTATCTACTCACTAGCCGATTTTAAGATTTAAGATTTAGTGTTCACTGTCTCTCTTGTAATGTTTTTAATAGAGAAAAAAGTTGTATATTATTTGACTGGTTGTTGAATGTCATAACACAAATGTATCAAGTGGGGTTATCTATGTTTTTTTTTTTTTAATCTTAGGTGAAGCGTGCTCGTCTTACTGCTAGCAGCAAGCGGTGAGTAGAATTTTTTTCTTTCTATTGGCCATACCCCACACACTCTTGAAAACAAACTAATTAAAAACTTAACGTTTTTCATGCTCTGACACAAACTATACAGTGAGTACTGCGCTGTGTCTTTGAAGGTTTAATGTTTTAAAGGATGACGTCAAACAAAGTATGACCCACTTTTTAATGACACTTCCGCCTACCCCCACCCACTCCCCTGAATAGCTATTTTTTTTTGAAACGGCAATTTATTTTTCTACAATATTAATTAAGCCCGGTCACGATAAGATATATTGATCAGTTTTTTTAATTACAATTTTTACAAAAAAAAAAATTTCTTTAAAAATGAGAAATAACCACTGAAATTCATTTTCGAATATTTAATTTTAAAAAGTCACAAGTGTGATCACGTTGCTTTCTTTACGCCACCCCATCGCGACACCTCGTCTCCAAAGTCTGACCATAACCCCACTCTCTCTCGATGAAGTTGACGTTATTTTTTGGCCAATCCTAAAGACCGACACAATTCAAACAATGGGTACAGTACAGGTTCATGTCCTGCTGATAACGCACGTGCCAGCAAACAGGAAGTGTCAGGGTGACGCGGCCGTATACATGACCTATCGCATCAGAAACTAACTTTAGTACATGACCTATCGCCACTTTAGTACATGACCTCTCGCCTTAGAAACTAATTTTATTCATGACCAATCGCCACAGCAACAAACTTTAGTACATGACCTATCGCCACAGAAACTAACTTTTATACATGACCTATCGCCACAGCAACTAACTTTAGTACATGACCTCTCGCCACAGAAACTAACTTTAGTACACGACCTATCGCCACAGCAACTAACTTTAGTACATGCCCTCTCGCCACAGAAACTAACTTTAGTACATGACCTATCGCCACAGCAACTAACTTTAGTACATGCCCTCTCGCCACAGAAACTAACTTTAGTACATGCCCTCTCGCCACAGAAACTAACTTTAGTACATGCCCTCTCGCCACAGCAACAAACTTTAGTACATGACCTATCGCCACAGAAACTAACTTTTATACATGACATATCGCCACAGCAACTAACTTTAGTACATGACCTCTCGCCACAGAAACTAACTTTAGTACACGACCTATCGCCACAGCAACTAACTTTAGTACATGCCCTCTCGCCACAGAAACTAACTTTAGTACATGACCTATCGCCACAGCAACTAACTTTAGTACATGCCCTCTCGCCACAGAAACTAACTTTAGTACATGCCCTCTCGCCACAGCAACAAACTTTAGTACATGACCTATCGCCACAGCAACTAACTTTTATACAGGACCTATCGCCACAGCAACTAACTTTAGTACATGACCTCTCGCCACAGCAACTAACTTTAGTACATGCCCTCTCGCCACAGCAACAAACTTTAGTACATGACCTATCGCCACAGCAACTAACTTTTATACAGGACCTATCGCCACAGCATATAATAGAGATCCGTCTGGAACTCTATTGTAAAAAAAAAAAAGTTGCCCTAGCGGACCTAGCTATTCGTGAGGAAGATGGAGTTCTCTTGTTTCTTTGGCCTCGGCATATGAATGTAGGGATAGTATATGCATTATGCCCAGCCGCCTTTACTTTCCCTAACGTGAGTTAGGTACCCATCATAGCTTTGTGGATTTAGGCGCGTCCTACAGACCCAAGTTCGGGATTCGAACTCGATACAGTTTAGCACTCTACCGCCAATCTGTTGAATGCCTATATTTTCGTCCTAACAAAAGCATTTCTTTTCAGCGTTTTATTGTCCATTTGCTACCACAATTTGTCATTGAACTATGTCTTTAATTTTTGGTCTACCACTATCTTGTAAATGCCAGTTTCTCCTTGTTGGGATATTGACATCACATCCGGAATAGAAAAGTACGAGTGTGGCTGTGTCCCGACCTACGAACTATCCATCCCTTCTCTCTAATCTCTCCCGTTGTACGAGCTATGCAATCTTTCTAAACCACCCCGGTGAACGAACCATCCCAACTCTCTAACTTGCCCCGGTGTACGAACCATCCCTTCTCTCTAACATGTCCCGGCGTACGAACCATCCCATCTCTCCAACCTGCCCCGGTGTACGAACCATCCCATCTCTCCAACCTGCCCCGGTGTTCTAACCATCCCTTCTCTCCAACCTGCCCCGGTGTTCTAACCATCCCCTCTCTCTAACCTGCCCCGGTGTACGAACCATCCCTTCTCTCTAACCTGCCCCGGTGTACGAACCATCCCTTCTCTCCAACCTGCCCCGATGTACGAACCATCCCTTCTCTCTAACCTGCCCCGGTGTACGAACCATCCCTTCTCTCTAACCTGCCCCGGTGTACGAACCATCCCTTCTCTCTAACCTGCCCCGGTGTACGAACCATCCCTTCTCTCTACTCCAGCAGCGGTTCAAGTAGCTCGGACTCGGACAGCGACAGTGCTGCATGTGAACGTTCGTCTTGTAGGCTGGAACCATCCGACCATCATGTCAATGGAGTGGGACAAGGTAAGACACGCTACTCCACACCACCGCCTCTAACATAACACTCTACAACAGCACCGTCTCTAACATAGCACTCTACCACTGCCTCTAACATAGCACTCTACAACAGCACCGGCTCTATCATGGCACTCTACCAGTGCCTCTAACATATCACAACCATACAACCGCCTATACCATAGCACATGCCTCTATTAGGAAGATGATTTTAGTCACTCATATCCCGGCCACAACTCGATAGCTTCGTTTTCTGTTTTACTCTTATTTTCCACGAGTTTCATATAGTACGCTTTAAACAGCAGTTGGGTTATATTAGACTACGTTGTATAACCACAGTTAAAGACGTTGACTACACTCAACTGTTGTAACTCAACTTTTCTAAAAATGTTCACTAGAAGGCTTTAAAGTTTTGTTTTCCTTAACATTTCTGTATTAAGTAGGCCTACTTGATAAAAATTCAAGTGTTGTGTAATAGTAGAGAGAGACATGGCTACGAAATGCTTTGCCTTGATGCCTTGATGCCTTTAGAACACAACGGTGTGTACATATCGAAAAAAAAAAACGAAACATAGAGTTAGAGAAGTATGGTTCTAGAGAAGCGATGTATAAATACATACATATATTTGTTATATATATATGTATGTATATATGTAATGAATACACTTACATACACACTAACTGAGCAGTACATTCGAACGCGCTGGTATTTGTCGGCTGTAGAAAGAAATCGAAACGCCGGCTAATTAAAAATGTGACCGGCAATGATTTATTGTCGACAAATGTAAAAAAAAAATAAAAATCGATACCACCTAGATCTAAGTATTTTACAGCAAACTAAAAGATTAAATGGCGGAGTAATATACGTGTATGAAATTATGTACAACAAAACAACGGAAGCGTGGTTATGTTCATGACGTGGTTTTTAAAAAAAACACAATATGATAATGTCGGCTGATCTAATCCTGAGTGATAGCTATACGGGTCTTAAAGATCTAGTGTTACATTGATCCCTGTATCAATAAGAACACAGAGAAGCACCAATGTGAAAGCTTACACAGCCTAGCTGGGTCTGCTAACGTATAGCTGCATAGGCCTACTACTGAACCTGTATTGCTGCTTTATACATATTTTTTCCCTTCTTCTTTTGAAGCAATGAAAAAAGAAATCTCATTAATTATTGTTAATGAATTCAGTTTAAAAAAAAATTATCAATCATGTAAAAAAAAAAGATTAAATTGTCCGTTATATTCATTTTGTGAACTGGTTTAATCCAGCCAGGCATAAGAAGTAGTGGCGCCTATTGTGATTACCAATATTGATTCACCAGGCACCATGTGGTGTGACTGTCTCGTTCCCCCCCCCCCCCACACGCACACCCACCCCACACATTCTTAGGATAAAGTAATGAAATATTGTTGTATTTTACTTGAAGTGTGTTTTTTAATATCAGACTTACCTCCAGATGCAGCCCAGTCTACCACTGCAAGCTATGCCATCAACCATACTTGGTTGACAAGTAAGTAGCCTCAATGGGTTTCTTTCACACATTTTTACTTGACAGAGTGATGGGGGAGGGGGACTGGTTGAAGTATTTATTTACTATATAAATTATATGTAATTTGTATTTCATCCAAAGTGGGAGTCGTATATCCCACCTCATGCCCCGAAAAGATGCCTGAAAGAAACTTTGGTAGCCTTGTTATATTCTTAGGGGGGGGGGGGGGTCTGGGCAGTAGGTGGTAATGTTTACCTATATCTAATGATCAGCAGCAGGGGCAGGTGAGGAAGAGTTCACCTGTTTTTGTGATCTTGGGGGGGGATGGCGGGTGTGGTCAGTTGTAGCTTTGAATCTGGGTGGATTAAAGGACATGGTACAGAGATCCAGACTTTTGGGTTAGAATTCAACTTTGTTACCAAATGACTGCAGTATAGTGTCCTGTAATGAATATTTAGCTGTTCATTATTCATTAGTAAAGATTTAGCTTGCAGAATTAAAACAAAATATTGTCATTTAATACATTTTTTATCAAGTTTTTTTTTTTCAATGTAAAACATTTCAAAATTCCCAACCACCCAACCAGTGAAAGAGATAGAAATCTATTTAAAAAAAAAAAATAACATTTAACATTTTTGTTATTGCCAAATACATCATGTCCAGCACATTCATCAGTCAGCTGTTACTTCCCCAGCTTTCACAGACTCCTACTAAAGATAGGTTCTACAGATACCTTAACAAATATAATTAAAACTGGATCCTTTCAGTGATTAGAAATACACTCTATCCATCAGCCAATTCGTCCCATTTTATCAGATTGCAAAAATTACCTGTAACAAATTTAAAAGAAATTCACTGACTCGTTACAACATTATATATTTGTTTTTCAGATGATTACAAGACGTCCGCTCCAAATTTTCCTTATATTACAAATAACTCATATAAGTAAGTATCTGATTCAGTATTTCATATTATGTTAGTATAATTTTGTTACATTGATTTTTGCATTCGCCAAATTTTATTATTTTGGCTAGTTGTTTTACATTGACATTAGATGCATATTTGGCTATTTGTATAATTTTAAGTGTTAATTTGGCTACTTGTGACATTAAATGAATACTAGGCTAGTTGTATAAATTGTATAATATTAAATGTGTATTTGGCTAGTTGTATAACATTGAAATAGTATTTGCCCAATTGTGTACAACATAACACCCACTTTCAACAAACTTGTGTTTCCCACCCCCAGAAATCCAGGCAGCACACTCCCGTCATCCACCCCATTCCCCCAGTCATCCAGCGTCCACTCCCTCACCCAGTCATCCAGCCAGCACTCCCTAAACTCCGGCCGGCTCTCAGAAAGCTCCAGCTCCGGCGGCTCCGAAGACTCAGGTCCCAGTAGCCAAGCAGCATCAGACAGCATGAGTGTCTACATGGGCAGCACCCAGAATGCTGGTACCTTCATGCAGGCTACTGGATACCCCGGCTACCACCAGGGGAGCCCGAGCCCGTACCACATGCTACACTCGGCTTCGTACAACCCTGATGCCTGTAAGTGTTAGCTGTGCTCTCTTTTGTTCATTCTTCAAACCTCTAATTTGTGTTGTATTAAGGTCAAATGTTTTTTGTTTTGTAATGAACTCTACCAGTAGAATGAACTGGGATATACCAACGGGGACCAGCTAGTTTTGACAAAGAAATTACGATAAAACAAAACATTTACAATAGCAAAATGGGTTCAGAATCCGCAACCTGCCAGATAGATGATCATCTTCACTACAGTGCCACATATCAGCTTGACAAAATTTAATATTTGTGTTTTTTGAGACTTATGGGAAACTAACTTAATCCCTGAGTTACTAACCTAGTCCCCTGAGTGACTAACCTAGTCCCCTGAATCCTAATCCCATAAAAAACAAACCTTGTCCCATGAAAGACTAACCTAGTCCCATTAAAAAAGACTAACCTAGTCCTTTGAATGACTAACCTAGTCCCCTGAATCCTAATCCCATAAAAGACAAGCCTAGTCCCATGAAAGACTAACCTAGTCCTCCGAAAGACTAACTTTGTCCTCACGCCGTGCACCCCATACCACTGGTCAGTAGCCTACATACTTAAGAACTGCAGAAGCTTTGCTAATTCTACAACCTTAATTAAATAATTGTTATTAAATATATTTAGGAGTTTTTGTTGCATAGGGAAACAATCTACATCAGTTTTGCAAATTCTTCTTTTTTAAATTCTTGTGTTTGAAAAATGTTATTCTGTTTGTTATCTAAGAAAGGATTGTATATTACCAACAATAAAAATTACAACTTTGCTAATTCTATAAATCTAAATACTCAGATGCTAAGATGTAGTTATGCTATTATGATAATTATATAAGAATGGATTGTACATTAACAAAGCTAAAACTACTATATCTGCTAATTCTATGAACCTAAATTGTGTTGAATAAACATCAAACATGAGCACCTAAGCTTGCTCTAGGATCTTTCTTATGTGCAGCTGCTTGTTACAGTGTCATGCCTTACACCAATCTTATGTTAATCTATCAAATCACACAAAACTGAATAATTTCTTGTCTCTGCTCTGGTGTAGCTCTACCTGTAGTTCTTATCCTTAATCTCTGCACCTGTTTTACTTATCTTCACCTGCCCACCTGTATCGGTTATCTTTACATGCATACCTATATCTCTTTATCTTTTTTAACACACCTGTCTCAAATGTATTTTCTAACACATCTGTCGTATTTTGTTGTAGCAGAATATGTCTTACTTTTTTACACAGCACATGTGTCGCTTACACATCAAGCCTGTCTCACTTACACACACAGCACACCTGTCTCACTTACACATCACACCTGTCTCACTTACACAGCAAACCTATCTCACTTACACAGCAAACCTATCTCACTTACACAGCAAACCTATCTCACTTACACAGCACACCTGCCTTACACAGCACCTTGTCTCACTAACACAGCACACCTGTCTCACACATCACACCTGTCTCACTGACACAGCAAACCTATCTCACTTACACAGCACACCTGTCTCACTAACACATCACACCTGTCTCACACATCACACCTGTCTCACACATCACACCTGTCTCACACATCACACCTGTCTCACTGACACAGCAAACCTATCTCACTTACACAGCAAACCTATCTCACTTACACAGCAAACCTATCTCACTTACACAGCAAACCTATCTCACTTACACAGCAAACCTATCTCACTTACACAGCAAACCTATCTTACTTACACAGTAAACCTATCTCACTTACACAGCAAACCTATCTCACACAGTAAACCTATCTCACTTACACAGTAAACCTGGCTCACTTACACGGCAAACCTATCTCACTTACACAGCAAACCTATCTCACTTACACAGCAAACCTATCTCACTTACACAGCAAACCTATCTTACTTACACAGTAAACCTATCTCACTTACACAGCAAACCTATCTCACACAGTAAACCTATCTCACTTACACAGTAAACCTGGCTCACTTACACGGCAAACCTATCTCACTTACACAGCAAACCTATCTCACACAGTAAACCTATCTCACTTACACAGTAAACCTGGCTCACTTACACAGCAAACCTGGCTCATTTTCTTACACATCACATGTCTTACTTTCTTACACAGCACACCTGTCCCACTTTCTTACACATCACACCAGTCTCACTTATATTTTACAAAACACATTTCACTCCTCAACTCCCCATGGGTTTATTTTTGTGTTTATGTATGTGAAGCCTGTATAGAAGCTACTTCTACATGATGAAATATAACTCTCTTTGCAGTTCCTGCTAAAATAAAACCAACCAATCAGATGGTGCCACCTACTTACATGCCAGGCTACCCACAGATCACACCCACAGGTCAAGGTTATTATGCAGGTCAGTGTCCTTGCTGCAGTGTAAAATTGTTATTATTTTCTGACCAACTTGATTTTAAGACTTTAAATTGTACTGTTGTATTGACATAATTCTCTGACCAGCAGAAATAACTTGATTACATATTGACACAAAAATCTTTAAAAATTGTGTTATTGTGGAATTATTCTCTGACCAGCAGAAATAACTTGATTACATTTTGACACAAAAAACTTTATGTTATAGTGACATATCCTCTGATGTAATAACTGATGTAACAACTTGATTACATATTACCACAAGTAGCTTACACAGCCTGACTGTTTCATCTCTAGGTGCAGCTACTGCATTGGCCTATGGTACAACCAACCCAGTACCTGCCTATGTGAGTACTTTGGTCTCCATGTAGACCTTGTTAGGCTTTAAAACTTGCGCTATATTTTTGTTTGTATTTAAATCTTGTTACTGTCTGTTTGTGCTCAATCCTTGTTATTGTTCAGTAATTTTGGTTGTGTTTATTACGCTGTTATTGTGTTATTGTCACATACATTTGTTTAAATCTTTTTATTGTACAGTATTTCTGTTCATATTTATTACACTGATGTTGTGTTATTGGTAAATTTGTGTTTAAATCTTATTATACAGTATTGCTGTTTTTGTTAATTACACTGTTATTGTGTTATTAATAAATTTGTGTTTAAATCTTATTATACAGTATTGCTGTTTTTGTTTATTACACTGTTATTGTGTTATTGATAAATTTGTGTTTAATTCTTGTTATTATACATTATATCTGTTTGTGTTTATTACACTGTTATTCTGTTATCGATAAATTTGTGTTTGAACCTTGTTAGTATAGAGTATTTCTGTTTGTGTTAATTACATTGTTATTGTGTTATTGATAAATTTGTGTTTAATTCTTGTTATTATACATTATTTCTGTTTGTGTTTATTACACTGTTATTGTGTTATTGATAAATTTATGTTTAATTCTTGTTTGTGTTTATTTCACTGTTATTGTGTTATTGGTAAATTTGTGTTTAAATCTTGTTACTATACATTATTTATGTTTGTGTTAATTACACTGTTATTGTGTTATTGATAAATTTGTGTTTAAATCTTGTTAGTATACAGTATTTCTGTTTGTGTTTATTACACTGATGTTGTGTTATTTGTAAATTTGTGTTTAAATTTTGTTATTATACAGTATTTCTGTTTGTGTTTATTACACTGTTATTGTGTTATTGGTAAATTTGTGTTTAAAGTTTGTTAGTATACAGTATTTCTGTTTGTGTTTATTACACTGTTATTGTGTTATTGGTAAATTTGTGTTTAAAGTTTGTTAGTATACAGTATTTCTGTTTGTGTTTATTACACTGTTATTGTGTTATTGATAAATTTGTGTTTAAATCTTGTTTTTATACAGTATTTCTGTTTTTGTTTATTACACTGGTATTGTGTTATTGGTAAATTTGTGTTTAAATCTTGTTATTATACCGTATTTCTGTTTGTGTTTATTACACTGTTATTGTGTTATTGGTAAATTTGTGTTTAAATCTTGTAATTATACATTATTTCTGTTTGTGTTTATTACACTGTTGTGTTATTGATAAATTTGTGTTTAAACCTTGTTAGTATACAGTATTTATGTTTGTGTTTATTACACTGCAATTACACACGTTACAAACTGATGATAAGAAAAACTCCAGTTGAAGTCAGCTGTTTTCCTCCTGATCTTTTCCAGGACCAAAGTTTCTATGGTTACAATGCAGATTACTACAACACCAATTACCCTTTCATGACCACTACTGGACCAGCCACGCCCACTACCACAGTGCCTTCCACCCAGACCTACCAGCTGAATGACCCACCAACACCCACCCCTGCCAGTAATGTCACAGGTCAGTCCCTCCTCTCTCTTAAAATAAAAATATCCTTTAGTAACCATTGTGGACTTCAGACTAAAGACTGTTCCCTGTTAACTAAGTAATTAACATCAGGGGTAATGTTTGATGGGGATTATTTGATTCCTGTGTGAGTATTGTAGTGTTTTGTTGTGGAAATGATAATAGCTTTAGAAGCAGTTTCTTTCAGGGATCTTTCAGGCAACCTACCCACCTCCCCCCCTATATCTGGACAAACTAGGACAAAAACACAAGTATACTTTAACCAGTGAAACCTCCCCCCCCCCCCCCCTGGAGAAAAATGTCTGAAAGAAACTGTTTTATGGCTAGGGGCTTATTGAGTAACTTGTTAAATGAATTAAACACTGGTTTTATTGATTGACGTATAAAGAATATACCCTACCCGATTGGTCAACTTCCTGTCCTTCATCTAATGTCTTTAAACTTTTTCGTGTTCTTCTTTTAGTTAATAATAAGATTGGTCTTTGTGTTCTTTTTGTATTGCCCAAATTTTCTAGTTTCATTTTTTGGTGTTAACCCATAAGTTAACAAAAAAAAAAACCCCAAACCCACTACAAGTTAAGTCTGTAATGTAAGTTTTTATACGTTAGGAGAAAACCTTTAAGAAATTCTGAGATTGATTGAAAATCGATCAAATTGCATATCTTTTTAAGTCTTTTATAATCAAATTCTGCTCTGTAATGTCAGTTGATCTCTTTAAAATTGTGCTTGCTGGCTGCCTTGTATGGTGATACTCACAACTACCATATTAATCCAAGAAATTATTGCATACAATACTCATATACAGATGATCATTAGTGGATATAATTAATTATAAATATTAGATTGGTATATTTTTAAGAAACGATAATTATTAATTTTTAAATGTACCATTAAGATGATAAACATCTACATCATTTTTTCCACACAGGAGCAACACACTATTTAAGTGGTTTCTCATTCATCTCATCGTTGCCCTTTTGGTTTTTTTCGGAATTTAACAATCAGTCCCTTGCTTCAAGTTGAATATACTTTGTATGTGTGTCCCTGTGTCCGTGCTCTTTCGTATTAGTGTATTTTTCACACTGTTCCATCTCCCGATGTAAGTTCTGAACACTCCACCGAATCACCAGCTATTAGATTAATACAGACCCTGACACACCACCTGAACCCCCCCCCCCCTTTTACAGCCACTAACACTCCACCTGATCCACCACTCATACACCTTAATTCCACCAGGTCCCCCACCCACATACCCCAGACACTCTACCAGATCGACAACCACACAGCCCGACACTTCACCAGCCCCCCCCCCCCCCCACACACACACTCATACAGCCCCTAACACCACCATGTCCACAACCTATACAGCCATACAGTCCTGTACACACCACCACACCCCACCCACACACCTCAGACACTCTACCAGATCCACCACTCATACAGCCCCTGACACTCCACCACTCATACACCCACACCGCCTTATACACTCCAACAGCCCCCCAGCCCCCCCCCCCCAGCCCATACAACCCCTGCGTGTGCACACATACGATAGCTCGAGTTTTCCTGAGGCCATCTTAGCCATCAGGCTATCATATGTCCTCTTCTAACGAGTCTAACTATTGGCTCCGGCCAAATGGAACGAAAATTGCCAGTGGCTGAAATGAATCTCGTGTTTCAAATGATTTCCTTTGTTCAACACAGAGGCGGCCGTCTCTTACATCATTCTACCCCGGCTCGTGGGGCCCGAATGGTTTCACACATTTGCTTAGAAAACACGCGTGTAAACAACCTAGAACAAACACGCTCAAACAATCAGGGCTTAACTTTTGGGGGTGTCTGCTTTAATATAAACATTTTGTCAAGATATGTGTATCATCGGCACATAAAGGTACTTAGAGTATCCGCTCACATATAGCGGATACAAAGATACTCATGTAGTGTATCCTCCCACACAAGATACTCATGTAGTGTATCCTCTGATACAAAGATACTCATGTAGTGTATCCGCTCACATAAAGATACTCATTTAGCGTATCCTCCCTCACAAGCTACTCACCACTCACAAGATTAGCATCACCCATACAAAGATACTCGTCCCCACACACCAAGATACTCATCCCCCCCAAACACCAAGATTCTCATCCTCCCTCACCAAGATACTCATGTTGTGTATCCCACCCACCACACAAAATACTCATCCCCCCCCCCCCCCACAAAGATACTCATTGTGGATATACTCTCACACAAAATACCATCCCCACACCAAGATACTCATGTTGTGTATCCTCCCAAACAATATACTTATCCCCCACAAGAAGATACTCATGTTGTGTATCCTCCCACACCAAGATACTTATCCCCCCACACCAAAATACTCATGTTCTGTATCCCACCCCAAACAAAAAACTCATCCCCCCACACCAAGATACTCATCCCCCACACACCAAGATACTCATGTAGTGTATCCCCACACACAATACACTCATCCCCCACACAAGATACTCATCCCCCACACCAAGATACTCATGTAGTGTATCCCCCACACACCAAGATACTCATGTAGTGTATTCCCCCACACACCAAGATACTCATGTAGTGTATTCCCCCCACACCAAGATATTCATGTTGTGTATCCCCCCACACAAGCCCCCCACACAAGATACTAATCCCCCCCACACCAAGATACTCATGTTGTGTATCCTCCCACACAATACACTCCCCCCCCCACACCAAGATACTCATGTTGTGTATCCTCCCACACAATACACTCACCCCCACACAAGATACTTATGTTGTGTATCCCCCACACAATACACTCACCCCCACACAAGATACTCATGTTGTGTATCCTCCCACACAAGATACTCACCCCCACACAAGATACTCATGTTGTGTATCCTCCCACACAATACACTCACCCCCACACAAGATACTCATGTTGTGTATCCTCCCACACAATACACTCACCCCCACACAAAATACTCATGTTTGTATCCCCCACACAATACACTCATCCCCCCACACAAGATACTCATGTTGTGTATCCTCCCACACAATACACTAATCCCCACACACACCAATATACTCATGTAGTGTATCTTCCACACCAAGATACTCATCCCCCCACACATGATACTCATGTTGTGTAATCTCCCACACAGCGCCTGATGTCGCCTACAACCAGCTGGCCAGCCCGTCGCCGCCCCTGAAAGAAAATGGTAATGTCTCAAGTAAGCCTGTACGGCTCAGTGTCCACCTCGCTTATTCGTCCATCTAATCGCTTACTCGTGTGTAATAACCTTCTGCATTGTGTCTGTGTCGTCTACCTGCTCAGTTTTTTTTTTTGTTCAACGATGGATCCGGTTCCGCCTGAATGATTCTTGCTTCTTAAGTTAAATATCCCTTGTTGATTTCATTTCGTGTCTATTTTTATTTGTTTGTAAGGTCAGTTTTTTGCATCTATTTCTCCAAAATCTGGGGTAAAAACGACAATGCATGTGGTAGTTGTTTTTTTTTACACTGGTTCGTGCTCAGTATTTGCATGCCGTCTCACATGTGCAATAAATAATCTTATTCAAGTTAGCCCAATGTAAACCATGTAGGCTTGTAGGCCACCATTACATTTATAACAGCGTCTTCTGTGTGTAAATATCTTTACATATAAATTAACTTCCAATTTTTTAACGAGCCCATTTTCTGCAGGGTTTCTTTCACGCATCTTTTCGGGGGAAGGGATGAGGCATCGCCCTACCCCTGAAGCACCGCCCTATACTCCGAAAGTTTCAATCCCCCCCCCCCCCCCCCGAAGAAAAATGTCTGAAAGAAACACTAATTTTCTAATATCTGGTCCATTATAGCTTATAGAGTAGGCAAACATACATTCTATTCAAAAGGGTGTTTAGTTTAAAAACTAATTTTTAGGTTCTTCTACCAGTACCAGTTAATTATCTTAAAAAAAGTATTTATCGCGTATGTATTGCACACTTTGTGGCACAGTTTACCTTCATTTGATGTACACACCTTTGCTTTTTGTCCATTAATTTTTGTCAGTTCTAAATAGTGCCAGCTATGTTTTGTTTGTCCGTGTGTTACACCTTCTCTATTATATAGCACCACATTCAAGTTTTTTCAGATCTTCAAGTCCCATTCTCTCCCTTACCCCCCCCCCCCCCCCCCCCAACCCCATTTCCGTCACTTGTTGTCTAGACCCGTGTAGCACGCACCACAGGTACTGTTTGCTTTACCCCCGAGTCCTCTTTGTGCCATCCCCCCGTGTTCTTTGTTGTACCGGCACCAACGGTCTCCTCCATTATACCCTGGGCTACTTAAGCCTTGGCCCCGCGCCCTAACCAACCCATTTGCTCTTTGTAAGGGGGGCGCGCATAACCCCTACACTTTACCTCGTCTTCTTCTTGTTATTTATCACTTCTTTCCTTTATTTTTACATAAACTTACATTTTAAAAAATAATTTCACATTCATCTATGTGATTATGGAGTGATATATTTACACCAGTTAGACGGAGTTATCCTTCCTCAGTGCAATGGAGTTATCCTATCTTAGACGTTCTATAAAATATGTCCTATGTGACGTCCGCGTACAAACTTGACGGCCGGAACCCACAGCCTACGTTGTAGAGGCAATGCTTGTAATAGCACCCTGCGTGACACGAATATAACATGCAGACATACAATTACAAGCTTATAAAAACACACGGCCACACTTGTTGCAACAGTTCCTAACCACACACCTACAAGACACGAACTAGGGAGGGGGGGGGGGGTGGGGGATTTCACAATCTACCTGTTGTTTTATTGCGAGCGTCCTTAATTATTTTTTTTTTTTAAATTCATGATTTGCGGGTTTAAACCCGGTTTCATTGTTTGATTTTACGCGAGCCGTACGTGCTGGTGTCATTATCTTTAGTGGCCCGGGCCTAGATAACCCTATCAAGTTGGGGTTTACGTTTGTCTAATTTCATGTCCTTACACCAGCTTAACTTCTGAGCTTTTTTTTCTTCTTCTTCAAAATCATTATTTTAAAAATACAAAAAAAATACAATAAAAAACGAGTTACCGTTCTTACGCTTGGATCCACATTCTGTTAGCCAGATAAAAATGTGGTGAAGATCAAAGTGAAGTTGTGGGGAGCGATGCTTTAGGGTAGTGTTAGTTAGTAGGGGGGTCACGGGGAAGCTGATGATGGTTGGGTATCGACGCGTGAAATGTGTCAACCTGCCTCCTGGGCTTGACGTCGGTCTAACGGTTTCTGATTGTCCCTTGGTGATAAAACGGTGGGCCGGTGAAAGGATGGTTCAAGATAAAATACTCCCTGTACACAATTCATCACTCACGACACCATCACCCCATTGAACTGAGTAACTGGTTATTCTGACTCGCTTAAATGTTGCCTCAAAATGTGTATGATACGGCTGTTTCTAAAACGTGTATGATACGTATGGTTAAATGGATTCCTAAAATCTGTATGATTCGGTAAAAATAAATGTTTTCCTAAAACTTGTATTGTACGTTTAAATGTTTTTTAACTGTACGTAATAGGTAAAATAAATGTTTTCCTAAAATGTGAATGATACGGTTTAATGCGTTCCTAAAATGTGTATGGTACGGTTAAATGTACAACTAAAATGTGTATGCTGTGGTTAAATATATTCCTAAAATATGTATGATACAACTAAATATTTTCCTAGCATGTGTAAGTAGTATATTAGGTCCCTTTTGGAGCGAAGGCGCAGGCGCTGGGTGAGGTGGAGCAGGAGCAGGAGCAGGAGCAGGAACTAAGGCTATATAGTAAAATACTCCCCCAGCCTGGTACAATGACATATAGCAAAATACTCCCACCACCAGGCGCAGCCTGGGTGAGCCTGGTACAACGAGATATAGTAAAATACTCCCTGGGGGAGCAGGAGGTACACCGACATATAGTAAAATACTCACCCAACTGGGTGAGGGTGGGTGAGCAGGCGGCGCAGCCTGGTACAATGAGATATAGTAAAATACTCACCCACCTGGGTGAAGATGGGTGAGGGTGGGTGAGCAGGCTGGTACAATGAGATATAGTAAAATACTCACCCACCCTACGGTGGGTGAGCAGGAGGGGGAGTAGGTCAGTAGGTCACCACCGGTGACCTTGTGACGTAATCAGTGACCTTGTGACGTAATCAGTGACCTAGTTACGTAATTTTAATGCGTTTTTTTTAATTAGTTTGACGTAATTAGTGACTTTGTGACGTAATTAGTGACTTTGTGACGTCATCACTGACCTAGTTACGTAATTTTAATGCGTTTTTAATTAGTTTTAATTTAATTTTTAAATTTTAATTAGTTTTTTAATTAGTTACGTAATTTAATTACTTTGTTTGTGTTTTGTTTGTTTAATTTGTTTGTTTACTTGTTGTTTAATTTAATTACTTTGTTTATATTGTGTAATTTTTATTAACGAGTTACGTAATTTGATTATTTGTTTACTTTTTAATTATTTTTATTTTGTTTATTTTTAATTTAATTTAATTTTATAATTAGTTAAATTATTATTAACTAGTTACGTAATTTGATTTTAATTACTTTTGTTTATTTATTTATTTGATATATTTCTTTTCTTTGTTGTTTAATGTTGTTTATTTATTTGAATGTATGTATGTTTTAAATAAAAGACTAACACTAGCATGTACTAGAACAGTCTTTGTATAGGGACCATTCTCCAACACAACGACCGTGTACAAAAAACAGGTTAAAGTCTCCACCACAACGCTAAAGTATACAAACATAGAACATTCATTAAAGATAACGATCAGCCACAGCTGTTACGTATCGACCCGCCCGCGAAGTTTTCTCACCGCTGCCCGTTTTAATGGGAATGTATTGATCGCAGCCGCTGGCCCATCACACCTAATTAAATTTTTTGTTATGCTTCACCGAGTTTCCCCCGCTCGGTTGACAGCTGTGCAACAGCTGTTGTGCGACAGCTGGTGGTGTAATTAGGTTGAGCAACCGGACATTACCTTGTTGGTTTTCTAGTACGCGTATGCTACACGTATATACACACACACACACAATCACAGAAACTAACTTTCTTACTTTTATATTAAAAGACAAGTATGTGTTATTGTTTTGTTACTTGTCCCCGAAAGTTATGTAACTCGGTATCCTGTATAAGATGTATGACTGGAAGCAAAATCAACCATTTAAAACGATGGATCCGAGATGGAAACATCCCTTTACCGCTCTGATCGCTGGGCCAACTGGGAGTGGTAAAACAGTATTTGTCAAAACCTTTTTATCCCAGGTGTCAGAGATGATGGAGCCGGCACCCGAGGAAATTTATTACTGTTACGGGGAGTGGCAACCTTTGTTTGATACCATAAAAAACGTTCAGTTTGTGGAAGGTCTTCCTGACTTAGAAAATGGATCAATGGGGGATGGAAAACGTCGACGTCTAGTCGTCATCGATGATTTGATGGCGGAAACAGATGAGCGAATTACAAAATTGTTTACGAAAGGGAGTCACCATCGTAATATTAGTGTCATGTATATTGTCCAAAACCTATTCGGGAAAAATAAAGAACAAAGAACCATCAGTCTCAATTCGCATTACATAGTGTTGTTCAAGAACCCTAGAGACGGTTCACAAATTACAAATTTGGCAAAACAAATGTATCCCGGTCGCGTTTCGTATGTCCAGGAAAGTTTTAAGGACGCAACATCGGCCCCTCATGGTTATTTGTTGATCGACCTTCGACAGGAAACACCGGATAATCTGAGATTACGCAGTAGTATCTTTTCTTACGAGCAGCAAGTCGTTTACGTCCCGAAATAAAAGCAACCATGTCTGAGTCGGTAAAACAACAAGGTGAGATGTTAAGGTTTTTGGCTCGGGCCAAACCACCCGCCGTGAAAGCCGTTGTCGAAAATGCTACCCCACAACTCGTAAAAACGTTATGCGAGTGCTGTCACAATGTCTTAAAAGGCAACGTTCCCCTCACGCCCGGTCAGAAGAGACGTTTGCGTCGTCACAAAGTGAACTTGAGACAACTTACCAAAAAGTCATTGACCGTCAAAAGACGAAAGCAAATTTTGCAGACCGGTGGTTTCCTAGGTGCTTTACTCGGACCAGTTCTCGGTGTGCTTAAAGGTGTCTTGGGATTTTAAAGATGGCCAGGAAAATGCTTTTAATGGATCCTCGAATATTAGAGTCTATGCAACAAAAAGCATATGTACCACCCGATACACTCAACGATAGTCTACGCCTTTTGGATATGCAAATGGAACATATCTTAAATAGGGAAGATTTGTCACCACACGACAAAGTGAGACAATATCAAAAGACACTACAACTCTACACGACGCGACTTAGCGATTATAGAAACAAGTCCCTAGGATTAGTCGATGTGAAACCATCCACCGTGAATACCCCAACGACCGAGGTTGAAAAACCACAAGAAAACATAACCGAACCTAAAAAAGAAACGATAGACATAACAGAATCTGAAACTAAAACGAAATCCGGCTCGCCTGACTCTGATATTCACCCCTCGAAGAAAACGAAGACACACGTAGAAAAAACACCACCATCGAAACGTACCAGAAGTAAGAAAACTAAAACAAGCACTACCAAATGGGACGCGTGGGAAAAAACCAAACACTAAAAAGACATTACTATGATCCTAGTAGACCAGGTGCCTACGGCGGCGTGTTTAAGCACCCTGAAATTGGAACTAAGAAAATTAAAGAATGGTTAAGTCATCAGGATACCTACACGTTACATAAACCTCTTCGGCGACGCTTTCAGAGGCGCGCCACCATCACCGGTGGGATAAATCACCAGTTTCAAGCGGATCTTATAGATATGCGCATGTTACGAAAGTACAATGGTGGTGCTTCTTACCTAGTGACCTGCATCGATGTGTTTAGCAAATTCGCCTGGGCGATTCCGATAAAGAAAAAAACGGGTAAGGCTCTAGCGGAGGCCGTACGTAAAATATTTACTACTAGAAAACCTATAAATTTTCAAACAGACAAAGGTAGTGAATTTGTCAACAAGACATTTTTAAAATTTCTTAAAGATGAAGGCGTTCATTTCTTTACCACTGAGAATGAAGATATTAAGGCGGCTATAGTTGAGAGATTCAATCGAACATTAAAAGAAAAAATGTGGCGGTACTTTACAAAAACAAATCGTCTTCGTTACATTGATGTCGTAGACGACTTGATCACCAACTATAACCACTCGTACCATAGGAGTATTCGTATGGCCCCTGTGAATGTTAATTTGTCTAATCAAGAAAGGGTCTGGAATACTTTATACGAACATGGGGACATTACTTATCGAAAAGTATTTAACGAAGGTGATCGTGTACGGATCGGCCAAAGCCGAAACACGTTTAAAAAGGGTTATACCCCGTCGTGGACGGAAGAACTGTTTACGGTGAGCCGCGTGAACGCGACAACGCCTGTAACATACGTCTTGAAAGATGATTCAGGTGAAGAAGTGAAAGGTTCGTTTTACAAAGAGGAGCTTCAGAAAGTGGGGGACAAAAAAGTGTACCGCGTCGAACAAATTATACAAGAAAGAAAGGGTGTCGGTGGTAAAGAGTATTTAGTCAAGTGGTTCGGTTATAACCCTTCATTCAACAGTTGGATTTCAGCTAGAGACATTTCGAAATATAAAGACTAAGGATGGAGGAAACGGTAAAAAGCCTAAGTCTGGATGACCCCGTGTTGGAAGAAACGCTCAGACCGTTCGGTGGGATCGAGGTGAGACCCAGATCCACCACGTCTTCTATCGGTTCGACCATTTCGAGTTGGTTCGGTAGACTAAGGACACGACCGGAAATCGTTTTCATCTCTCAAATGTTGGTTATATTTGTCGTCATTGCTTTTTCACTATTTAATCTGACGCGTGGAACGGTCGACGACAAAGAGGGAAAACTCTGGGTCGTGTTGTTATCCAGCTGTCTCGGATATATTTTACCTAACCCAACCATTGCAAGGACGAAAATTTTACAATGAGTTTTTATGTGACCCTGCCTAGCAATACATCACCGAATGTTTTTCCAGACAACGAGGCTGGGCATTTTTTCGTTAAATTACCACAGACTATCGATGTGAGTTTACACTACGAAGTTGGTCTGGTCGAGATTCAAATGCCGAACGCGTTTTGTATGCTTAGAGAACATCAAATTTGGCTCCAGTATCATTCCAGTACAGAAGGTGAAGACGTTAACCTTTTCATATATGGAGTACGACAGACCAAAAATAATTACATAGACCCGCTTGTTAACGCTATTAAAAAACTAATAAAAAGAGATATTGATGAACAAAAAGTGGAAGTTATAATTTCAAACTGTAACAAGGGATTTAAGAAAGTTGTCGTAAAAGTAATTGCGGCTGGAATAGAAAGTACCATCCGTGACAGGTTGACAGGCTATTTACATATTCCTGGTAGAGTTAGGGAGAAACATCTCCCTGAAGACGAAGTAAAAACGGTATTCGTCTATTGTGACCTCGTAAAAACGAGACCGGTTGGTGATGTCATGGTCCCTTTGCTTCGAACCGTACCGATCGTTGAGAAGAACACAAGTTCCGTTTTTCGTATTTACGACAAACCACACTACATCCCCCTGAACCGCTTTTCATTCGACACTGTGGAAATACTTTTATGCGATGACTTGGGACAAACGCTCTCATTCACAAGTGGAACGTCGGTGTTGACACTCCATTTTAGAACACGTAAACATTTCGATCTCGAATAACTCACACCATGGTGAAACACACACTTTTACATCGAAACCCTAAATTGTACGAGGATTTTTACTGTAACCAGTACGGTGATGGTTTACCCGTTTTTATCGGTGGACGAAATCAGAGAGGACACGGTATTGGTAGTTTCTTTAGTGGTCTAGGTCGAATGGTCCTCCCTTGGATAAAGACGGGAGGTAAGGCTTTACTCAGAGAAGGTGTTAGTACCGGGTTGCAAGTTGCAAACGACGCATTAGCGGGAAGAGACGTTGGAGAATCGTTTAAAGAACACGCCAAGGAAGCCGGACATCGTTTATTGCAAGGCGCCGTTGATCACCTAGGACAAAACCAATCAGGAAGCGGGTTGAGAAGAAAGCGGGGGTTCTCGAGACCACCGGGTGAACCCTTCGAACAACAGATAAAACTAACACGCAGACCAAACCACAAACATTCGAAGACGTGTGTTAAGAAGAAGCATCCCAAGTATTCAGATATATTTGCTTAACCATGGCTCTTATTCACCCGAGTTCCTGTGAGTGCTTACATTCTGGATTGGATTTATTTAGTACACCCCCGACACAAACTGCCGTCGAGGAGGGTCAATTTGTTGAAATACATCCCCTGGCGTCCTTGGCACAAGGTGCACCTATAGAATTTGCCATTTCTGGCAACAGTGAAGACTATCTCGATTTGTTTAATACTTATTTACACGTGCGCGCTAAAGTAACCTTAGCGAATGGTGATTCAATACCAGCGGACGTTGATGTCGCACCCGTCAATTATTTTTTGCACAGTTTATTTTCACAAGTGGATATTTCTCTAAACGATACGCTAATTACTGCTAGTGAGAACACCTATCCGTATCGCGCCTATCTGGAAGCTACGTTAAATCACGGGGAAGAGGCCAAGAATGGGTCTCTATCGGCCGCTCTTTATGCGAGGGACTTAGCCTGTTATTTCGAGGAATTCAAAGATGATAATAATGAAGGGTATAGGATTCGCCGCACCACCGCTGCTGAAAGTCATGAGATCGATATGATGGGACGTATACACTCTGACATTTTCGCTCAAGATCGGTATATGCTGAATGGTGTTGACATTAAAATTAAACTTACACCCGCAAAAGACAGTTTCACTCTCTTGACAGCAGAACCAAACAAGGGATATAAAGCGGTTATAACGTACGCAACATTGGTGGTTAGAAAAGCCAGACTTAACCCCGCCATTTCTATCGCACACGAAAAGGCTTTAACGACAACAAATGCAAAATACCCTTTTAAACGCGTTGTAATAAAAACCTTTGCTATACCGAAAGGTATGTTAAGTCACAACCAAGACAATTTGTATATGAGTCAAACACCGACCCGTTTAGTGATCGGTCTAGTCGCCTCTACCGCCTTTAATGGAAGTTACACGAAAAACCCCTTCAATTTTCAACATTTTCACTTGACGTATTTAAATGTAAGCGTTGATGGTCGCTCGTTATCGGGAAAACCACTGGTCATGGACTTTGATAAGAAACAAGCCATTAGAGCGTTTTTCAATAGTAACCTCGCTCTTGGTATGGTTGGAAAAGATGCTGGGAATGGGATAGATTATAAAAACTTTAAGAACGGGTATACCCTGTTTGCTTTTGATTTAAGCCCTAGTCTTTTGGATGGTGAACAATTTGAATTGGCTAAATCCGGACCTGTTTCTATTGAACTTAAATTTTCACAAGTTACAGCTGACCCGATTCAAGTTATTGTGTATGCTGAACTTGATTCGGTGTTAGAAATTTCGAAAACGAGGCAAGTGCTGACAGATTACACCGCCTAACTTGGCCTATAAAAGAAAATGAACACAAGAGAACTACAAAGTATACTGGCCGCGGACTTATTTGTGCAACGCACAACTCTCTTTGCCGTTTTAGCGTGCGATCAGTTACCCGCGCGTCTCGATAGAACGAAGCAAGCGGCATTCATTATCAATCTAGATTCGTCCTCGGAGGCAGGGAGTCATTGGGTTGGTCTATTTTTCAACGGACTATCCCAATTTACTTATTTCGATAGTTTTGGCTTACCACCTCGGGAGCCGGCCATTTTGTCTTTTATAAAAAATAACTCAAACAGACCACTCGTTTACAATTCAAGAGTGTTACAAGATATTCGAACCAACAGTTGCGGGTTATATGCAGCCTATTTTGTTTTGAAGAAAGCTCGTGGTGCAAATTTAAAAGTTATATTACAACCCTTTTCGGCGTCAGCGAGTCGTCAATATATTAACGATCGTATTATAACACGTTTAACACTTCAAATTATTGGAACTAATTATAAAAGATTATTTCAAGATGTCTAATGAAGATTGGATACTTGTGGCCAGGAGTAACAATAAAGTGACGGAAATACGAACGATGAATCACACCGGATTTAAATTGGCGATTGTTAGCCAATTCATGAACAAAAACACTTTAAATCTTAGAGAGCTTATAGATGGGACCGATCTTAATTTTCCTACAAATTCTGGTGTTAGTATGAGTCGCGTCTGCTTTGAGCGCCTGTTGAGTTTACAGGATGAAATTTTAAAAGCCTTTGATGAATTGGAAAAACGTTAATAAACAAATAAAATATAAGAAGACTTTTGTTCTAATTTAGTGTGATTGTGTGTGTGTGTGTATATACGTGTAGCATACGCGTACTAGAAAACCAACAAGGTAATGTCCGGTTGCTCAACCTAATTACACCACCAGCTGTCGCACAACAGCTGTTGCACAGCTGTCAACCGAGCGGGGGAAACTCGGTGAAGCATAACAAAAAATTTAATTAGGTGTGATGGGCCAGCGGCTGCGATCAATACATTCCCATTAAAACGGGCAGCGGTGAGAAAACTTCGCGGGCGGGTCGATACGTAACAGCTGTGGCTGATCGTTATCTTTAATGAATGTTCTATGTTTGTATACTTTAGCGTTGTGGTGGAGACTTTAACCTGTTTTTTGTACACGGTCGTTGTGTTGGAGAATGGTCCCTATACAAAGACTGTTCTAGTACATGCTAGTGTTAGTCTTTTATTTAAAACATACATACATTCAAATAAATAAACAACATTAAACAACAAAGAAAAGAAATATATCAAATAAATAAATAAACAAAAGTAATTAAAATCAAATTACGTAACTAGTTAATAATAATTTAACTAATTATAAAATAAAATTAAATTAAAAATAAACAAAATAAAAATAATTAAAAAAGTAAACAAATAATCAAATTACGTAACTCGTTAATAAAAATTACACAATATAAACAAAGTAATTAAATTAAACAACAAGTAAACAAACAAATTAAACAAACAAAACACAAACAAAGTAATTAAATTACGTAACTAATTAAAAAACTAATTAAAATTTAAAAATTAAATTAAAACTAATTAAAAACGCATTAAAATTACGTAACTAGGTCAGTGATGACGTCACAAAGTCACTAATTACGTCACAAAGTCACTAATTACGTCAAACTAATTTAAAAAAAACGCATTAAAATTACGTAACTAGGTCACTGATTACGTCACAAGGTCACTGATTACGTCACAAGGTCACCGGTGGTGACCTACTGACCTACTCCCCCTCCTGCTCACCCACCGTAGGGTGGGTGAGTATTTTACTATATCTCATTGTACCAGCCTGCTCACCCACCCTCACCCATCTTCACCCAGGTGGGTGAGTATTTTACTATATCTCATTGTACCAGGCTGCGCCGCCTGCTCACCCACCCTCACCCAGTTGGGTGAGTATTTTACTATATGTCGGTGTACCTCCTGCTCCCCCAGGGAGTATTTTACTATATCTCGTTGTACCAGGCTCACCCAGGCTGCGCCTGGTGGTGGGAGTATTTTGCTATATGTCATTGTACCAGGCTGGGGGAGTATTTTACTATATAGCCTTAGTTCCTGCTCCTGCTCCTGCTCCTGCTCCACCTCACCCAGCGCCTGCGCCTTCGCTCCAAAAGGGACCTAATATACTACTTGTGTATTGTGTGAAATAAACGTATCACCCTTACAGTACTAGAGAGTAGTTTTTTTTTTTACTAAGACAATCTGTAACTCTACTTAGTACTTATTTAAACACTTCACATTCGGATTTTTTGTTTAGATCTAGTGATGGCAATGCCATTGTTTTTGTTTTGGTAGCATTTTTTCCTGGCAAGTTGGACATTTATTCATATGTATGCCTGTATGTGCAGCAGGTGATTAGTGTAGGTGTGTGTGTGAGGGGGGGGGGGGGTAGGTCTGAATACTGTTCTAATCTATCTCTTCTGGTCAAACTAGCTCACAGTGCGTTACGTTTTCATTGAGATACCTTTTACATATGGCTCATTGTAGACAGACAGCACAGCCCTCATCCATTGTCCGAGTATACCATCTTTATAAAGCAAACAAATAAACCCAGTGTCAAATTTGAGATTTAATGTTAATCCGCTGCCTGTTTCCCTAGACTGTTCCATCATGTTTAAGACCGTGCTTGTTTTTTTTTATAGACGGACGGACCGTTGTATTCCCAGATCTTGATTAGCGTTTCTGACCTTTCTTTATCAGGGCAGAGAGGTTCAAGGTCAAGGGGGAGGAGCAGAACCCAACCGTCACCTGGCCCCGAATCTGATTTGGAGCGTGTCTTTGTCTGGGATCTTGATGAGACCATTATCATTTTCCATTCACTCTTGACTGGCTCCTACGCCACCAGGTACACCAAGGTAAGTGGTTTCAGCATTCCCCGTCAGCGTGTGTGTGTCTGTCTGTCTGTGTGTGTGTGTGTTGTGTGTGTTTGTGTGTGTGTGTGTGTGTGTCTGTCTGTCTGTGTGTGTGTTGTGTGTGTTTGTGTGTGTGGGGGGGGGGGAGGGTGTGTGTGTTTGTATCTGTTTGTGTATGTGTGTGTGTGGGGGGGGGGGGGGGGTTAACACTCGTCCATCAAGTAGTACAAAGCTGCTAGCGTCAAATAGTTTGTTGCTAGCGTGAAGTAAATTGATGCTAGCGTCAAGTAGTTTGTTGCTAGCGTGAAGTAGATTAATGCTAGTGTCAAGTAGTTTGATGCTAGCGTCAAGTAGATTGATGCTAGCGTCAAGTAGTTTGTTGCTAGCGTCAAGTAGTTTGATGCTAGCGTCAAGTAGTTTGTTGTTAGGGTCAAGTAGTTTGTTGCTAGCGTCAAGTAGATTTTTGCTAGCGTCAAGTAGTTTGATGCTAGCGTCAAGTAGTTTGATGCTAGCGTCAAGTAGTTTGATTCTAGCGTCAAGTAGTTTGATGCTAGCGTCAAGTAGTTGTTGCTAGCGTCAAGTAGATTGATGCTAGTGTCAAGTAGTTTGATGCTAGCGTCAAGTAGTTTGATACTAGCGTCAAGTAGTTTGTTGCTATCGTCAGTAGTCTAATTAATGCTAGCGTCAAGTAGATTGATGCAGCTATCTAATGCCCACTGGATTATCTTGTAGCAGCTAGCGTCTTGTCCACTGGATTATCTTGTAGCAGCTAATGTCGTGTCCACTGGATTATCTTGTATCAGCTAGCCTAATGTCTACTGGATTATCTTGTATCATCTAGCGTCATATCCACTGGCTTATCCTGTATCAGCTAGCGTCATGTCCACTGCCTTATCCTGTATCAGCTAGCGTCATGTCCACTGGATTAGCCTGTATCATGTAGTGTCCTGTCCACTGTATTATCCTGTATCATCTAGCGTCATGTCCACTGGATTAGCCTGTATCATCTAGCGTCATGTCCACTGGATTAGCCCGTGCAGCCATAGAGGCAGCGCGGATGCAGGCACGTGACTATCGATTGGCGACCAGTTGTGTCCAGGAACTGTTCTTGTGACATCAGCATCTGGTGTTGACTCAGTATTGATTCACTTTGGGCTCGCATCATTAACATGTTAGTTTTTCTATGTCACGTGACCAGCACACACACGCACACACACACTCTCTCTCCCACACACACTCAGGTATTCAACACCCCCCTACACACACACTGATGCCCCTGGGTCCCCAGGGGGCCCAGCACACTGCAGCAAGCACCATCTTTAATGTATTCTGTTTGAAAGTATCTCTCCAATCTTCCCCCCCCCCCCCACACCCAACCCTCGTATCCAAGTGTCGTATTTTATAAGCTGGTAATCCTAGCTTAGCCAAGTTTAATCCCTATATTTAAAAAAAAAAAATCTTGACCTTTTCCTTGACATGTTGGCTGCCGTTTATTCCCGCAGTTTACTGTACATTATTCTGTCTATCCTTACTTTTACAATATATCCTATAAAATGTTTATTTTCATAAGAGACCAAAATCTCATAGGGCCTTTTAAGCCATGTGCAAGGCTCCCGAAATAGATTATAGGAAATGAGCAAGGAAATGAATATGTCGGGCGTGTCGGGCCATGAAGGTGCTCAGGTTTCACGTTTTATTCCTCCCATGGGCACGGGCGCAATGATCGACTTCCCCAGTCTGACCTCCTGGCATTCTCCTTCAGTGGAGGTAGCTTCAGGGGCCTCAATTCTCCTGACTGGGGACTTATATATCATACTTCGCTACAATCGGGCTTCTTTTTTTTTAAATATATATATATTGTGATTCGGCTGTATTATTATGTATGCTAATGTGTAATCGTTTTTTTTTTAAAATCTTGCTGTGTCAATATAATGTATTCTGTCCCTTGTCGTTATACAAAATAGTTTGCTTAGAATATATATATATATATATATATATATATATATATATATATATATATATATATATATACATATATATATATATACATATATATATATATACATATATATATACATATATATATATATATATATATATATATATATATATATATATATATATATATATATATATATATATATATATATATATATGTGTGTGTGTGTGGGTATGTATGTCCGCTCACGATCTGTTGAAAATCTAATTTTCTAAAAGCCTAAACATTCCCCTTAATTAAAATTTTGTATATATATATATATATATATATATAATGTGTGTGTGGAAGTTAATAAATACATCCGCGATACAGATAGAGGGGAACAATACTTAATATATTAAAAATGCGTCCAGTAGCTGATGTTAGCAATAAAACAAACCATGTTCACCAGTAGTGTAACCAAATATTACATCTGTACAGGTTGTTTTGGGCTGACACACAATAGTTGAACCTTTACAAAAAAAAACCACCTAAAATCTTTGAATGAGTTTGTGTTGATTATTGAAAAGCCGTGTTGATTTTAACTCCCAGTAAACTGATTAATGGTGGCCCTGGCCATGCGCGGCATTGATGTGGCCAGGGCACCATAAATCATAAGGACTGGCCTTCCTGGCAAGTTGGCGTCATCGATTGGTGGGGGGGGGGGGGGGGCACGAAGACTGTAGCCAGTAGCGAAGGGAAAGGGGTGGGGGTAGAGAGGTGTAGTATTACACGTTGTTAGCTTCTGCTCGGTCAGGCCAACGGAAGGCCTTTAACAACAGCCGCTACGTGAGGAGGTGGGTAGGGATCCCCCGGGGGTTGGGACGGTGGGGGAGGGATGGGGTGGGAGACAGCTAATAGCTTTTCCACATCTACAAGAACTGCCTTGCTGGATATAACAACGGGCGCCTAGAGCCGGGTAACTAGATACGGAGGGAATTTTTTTCTACCTTAGGCGGGTCAGTGGTTTAGTCAACTAGGCCGGTAGAATATTTTATATGCAGCTATGCTGGTGGTTGATTTAGTCAACTAGACCGGTAGTGGTTGATTTAGTCAACTAGACCGGTAGAATATTTTATATTCAGCTATGGTGGTGGTTGATTTAGTCAACTAGACCGGTAGAATATTTTATATTCAGCTATGGTGGTGGTTGATTTAGTCAACTAGGCCGGTAGAATATTTTATATTCAGCTATGCCGGTGGTTGATTTAGTCAGCTAGACCGGTAGTGGTTGATTTAGTCAACTAGACCGGTAGAATATTTTATATTCAGCTATTGTGGTGGTTGATTTAGTCGACTAGGCCGGTAGTGGTTGATTTAGTCAACTAGGCCGGTAGAATATTTTATATTCAGCTATGGTAGTGGTTGATTTAGTCAACTAGGCCGGTAGAATATTTTATATTCAGCTATGCCGGTTGTTGATTTAGTCAGCTAGCCCGGTAGAATACTTTATATTCAGCTATACTGGTGGTTGATTTAGTCAACTAGACCGGTAGAATATTTCCTTTATATTCAGCTATGGTGGTGGTTGATTTAGTCAGCTAGGCCGGTAGAACATTTCCTTTATATTCAGCTATACTGGAAGTTTATTTAGTCAAGTAGAATATTTTATACTCAGCTCTACTGGAAGTTTATTTTTTCATCTAGCTGGTAGAATATTTGTATTGATGCTATACTGACTGATGTTTAAATGAGTTATATAGATGAATATTTCATTTACATTCAGCGTTTCGGCTTGTATAAAACTAGTTAAAATACTACTAAAAATGAAACTGATTCTTTTACTATAAACAACTTTAAAACTATAAACCAATTGAAAACGCCCAATGAAACTATGGTCTGTTGTCTAATGACGCGGTAATGTCCACGATTGTACAGCCGGCGTGTTCGACCGGAGAACAAAGAAACCTGACCAAAGCAGATGTAACACATCTTGGCCGTAATTCTCCCCCCGTACGGTCTTTCGTCATGAATAGACTCGCCCAATTCAGCAAATTATCCCTGACACAAGTCGAAAAGACAAAGTTAAACGGACACGATTTGCTAATTATCGCAAACATTTGCTGTCAAAAGTCGGGATCCCGGGGGACAACAAGCGTTTGAACAACCCGGGGGCGCAATTCCGTTTTCTCATCCCACCCCAGCCCATCGCTTCCCACCAGGGATTACTAATATAATTAAACACCCCGTCCCCTTAGGGGTCGCACCCCCCTCCTCCGTACCCTCGCTTAGCCAAGAACACCAGATAGTCGATTCCTCAACGGAATAGCTGAGAGGTCACGTCACCCATCACGAGTCAGTATATTGTTGTTCAATCGTCAGATGTAATGACTAGTTAAGTCTTTATTGGCAAATATTGCCAGCTGTCCCCGGTTGTTGCTGTTGATGCCGGCTAACACGGCGTGATTGCTCGAGTCTTTAGGCAGCTTTGGTGGTGGGATTTGTCTTAAGGACTGCTCAGAGCTTGTCTGCTTTCTCAACACTTCTAATACTATACAGAGCTTAAAGATTCTGTCAACACTTCTAATATTTACTGTACAGAGCTTAAAGATTCTCTCAACACTTCTAATATTTACTGTACAGAGCTTAAAGATTCTCTCGACACTCATAATACTGTACAAAGCTTAAAGATTCAACACTTCTAATACTGTACAGAGCTTAAAGATTCTCTCAACACTTTTAATACTCTACTGTACAGAGCTTAAAGATTCTCTCAACACTTCTAATACTCTACTGTACAGAGCTTAAAGATTCTCTCAACACTTCTAATAGTTACTGTACTGAGCTTAAAGATTCTCTCAACACTTCTAATAGTTACTGTACAGAGCTTAAAGATTCTCTCAACACTTCTAATACTCTACTGTACAGAGCTTAAAGATTCTCTCAACACTTCTAATACTCTACTGTACAGAGCTTAAAGATTCTCTCAACACTTCTAATAGTTACTGTACTGAGCTTAAAGATTCTCTCAACACTTCTAAAGTGGCTCTGGACTAAACTATGTTTACTTGTCATATTTAATACTGACCACAGCTTTTACCCGTTCTTCAAAATTTAAATAATCTTCGGAGTTTCAAAAATTTCTCAACGCTCAACAGTGCTTCAATATTTTTCTCAACGCTCCTGATGCCAATATGAGCTTAATTATTTTGCGCAACATTTCTAATGCTAATTAGAGCTCATCTGTTGTAGTTTTTCTCACACCTCTCCTCAAAGCTTACACATTATACAAACTACTAACACCATAAAAAAACTCTGAAGTAAAAGTCCTTGATTGATGAATCAAAACATTTGAATGAAGCACCTGACTCCGGCGTATGCCCTCAAGATCTATTTGTCATCGCCAGCAACAAAGAAAGAGGCTCTATTGATTCTAGCCGTACCTACACTAGCAGGTCCTGTTGGAACATGGAGTGCTCATTAAAATGGACGCTCGTCCCCATTTTTCCACGAGATGAAGTGAATTAGTTAAATCAACAGACGCCACTTGACACTGTCTTCTCAATGTCAGACCATGCTTTGCTTGAGGCCAGTGGTAAAGTCATTATTAGCCTAGCGCCGGGGGCAGATGCTATCGCGCCCATGTTTTCTTTGCATTTTCCGCCTTCCAGATTTCTGGGCATGCACTATTTTATTTTTCTTGTCCAGATTTGGTACGTTTTTGAAAAATTGTTAATTTTTTTTTTAAATCATGTGTCGTGGAGAAAGAAAAAATCATTGGTGTTTTATACAGTTGTAGAAAAGTAAAAAAAAAAAATATTCTGGTAGTTTAAATAAAGAAGGTTATTATCAAGCCCATTGATATATTGCGCAGTAGTAGGAAAGTACCAAAAAATGCCTAGAAGTTTAAATAAAGAAGGTTGATAGTAAGATCGTTGATATGATCACCCCCCCCCCCCAAACAAAATGAAATTTATATAATTTATATAGATATACTTTTAACAGTGTGTCCCCCCCCCCCCCCCGAAGAAAAAAGTCTGGAAGAAACACTGGATATGATGCGCTGTAATAAAAAAAATCTCTTAGTTTATATAAAGAAGGTTAATATCAAGATCATTGAAATGCTGCGCAGTAGTAGGAAAGTACCAAAAAATGTCTCTTAGTTTGCATAGAGCAGGTTGATATGAAGATCATTGATATAATGTGCAGTAATATAATAAAAATCTCGTAGTTAAATAACGGAAGTTAATATCCAGATCCTTAAAATAATGCGCAGTAGTAGAATAGTTTTAAAAAATGCCAAGTCGAAAAGCGAAGAGAATCGTGTGCGGATTGTGAAGTGTTTATTGTTAATCTTGAGATTAGGCGCAAGGTATATTTGTAGCGCGGAAGTTGAAAACTGAAAGGGATATTATACGGCAGTTGAATGGTATATTGTGTCTCGTTTGCCGGAAACTCCAGTGTCATTAGCTCCACTCTCCGCGAGCTGTTCAGTGTTTTACCGCAAGCACTGAGTATCCTACTCACATTAACCACGATGGTACTCCAGTCTTTACAACCCTACAAACGCCAGTCCTCCAGTTGATAAAGCCGAATTGAAGATGTTATTCTAGACATAAACCTGGTCCACACTATTCAACTGGAACTTTTTTTTTTTTAGGGCTGACCCTATTGACGGAGCGGTTTTTTTGACACGGAAGTGGGTTTTTGTCTGTGCCGGATCGCGGCGCTGTTAGTTAATTCCCTCCCCCTTTTGTTGCGGGGCCCCATTGTTGAGGCGCTGACCTTTGGAGCCTCCCGTCCCCGGCATAAACACGGGCTTACCCCGGCCCAAAGGAGAAATCACGTGACATCTGGCCGGCCACCGTGACACGCCGGGCATACGAAGATAAAGCGTAGGACAAACAGAATTGCCGTGTGTATCCCCCCCTCCTCAACTCCACCCTACCTCCCCCCTCCACCCTCCGTGTCACGGAACTGGACGAAGGCACGAAGCAGTACTTGACCAGCCCGCTTGTCCAACAGGGCAGCAGAGCCAACGTGTCAGAGTAATGAGATGGTTATCTTTGATTAACTCTCGACTATCTGTGTGCGCAGGTCCCACCCGCACGGGCAGCGTTTCGAAAAGTTCATCAGTTGCCATCCTTGTTGACATGTTTTCTTTCCTTACTTGCATTGATTTTTTTTTAAATCACAGTTTTACATTTATGAGGTTTTGCCTGGGTAAAAGTAAGTCTAGTTTAATAGGTACGCTGCGTCATGTTCCTCCATTTCTATTTTATACAGTTTCTTATTCCGAGTTTCTCGGGGAGTGGGGGGGGGGGGGGGGGCGTTTACCACCCCCGGACAAAATATATAAAATGCTTTAACCAGTATCATCCCTTCTCCCCGGAAATTTAAAGTGCACACCCCTGAAGTTTCAAGTGCACTCCTGGAAAAAAAAATATATCACAAAGAAACCCAGTTCATGTTTCTGTTTGAATAAACTATAAACTCATAATCATGGAGGAAAAAATGTACCTCAATGTACATAAGGTCTTGATAGAAATAACTTTGACTATTAGTTAGTCGTATACGTTTTATTTATGTGTATGTGTTATCAGTGATTGGTCCATCACTTGTAATACCATTCCCACCCCTAAATAAAGTTACCGAGGGAGACCCCAGCAATACAACCCGTGTTGGTGTTTTTTATTAGCCAGGAAAATCCCCTTTACTTGTGTGCCCTCGCTCCCCGGAAATGCAAGCGACCTACATAGATGGGCGAGCCCCAGCAGAAGAAGCTGAGCTTGTGTACATACTAGTTCATCTACTTCCCGCTACAAGGGCCGTTACTCCAACATTGCCAAGTCTTGTATTCACTAGCTCGGTGGAGTGGGGGAGTCTAGTCAGTGGAGGGGGTAGAAAAGAAAAGGGCCCGGGACCTAATCCATTCTCTAAGCAAATGGTTTGAGCACACAAACCGTTTGACGTACAAACACAAACCCTCCACGCTTCCGAGGGGCCTCGTCTTTGTGCGCCATTAATCAATATCTATTAAGCTGGCGGCCAGATTGAACGGACACGCCCACTCACATCCTACTGGACATGTGTCACGGCTCGGCTCGGGTTCCTTCTTTTTTTTTTTTTTTCAAAGTCCCGCTGCACACGCGGGGCTGTGTGAGCAAATATTTCAATGTGTGCAGCTCGTATGGCAGGAAAACTACAGCTATTGTTGTGGCTGTTGTTTTTTTTTATAGCAAAACTACAGCTATTGTTGCGGCTGTTGTTTTTTTAGGAGAACTACAAGTATTGTTGTGGCTGTTTCCTATTGCAACACGAATTTTCATGGACACTTTAAAAAAAAAATTCACCCCTTTTCCTCTTTTAATTTAGTATTTAATTTTGTCTATTTTGAAGAAGAAAAAACGCACGTGATACTTTATAGCATTTGTTTAAATAATTGTATTATGATAACTGTATTAGAACTCTACTGTTTAACAATACTTCCAGCAATACATGTTTCATTTTCAACATTCATTGGCGTTACAAAGATAAGGCAGGAGGAGGGGCTAGGCGGTATTCCCTCCCCCTTTAATACCATATCGAATAGGATGTCAGAATTGTGTCTCTGTATGTGTGTGTGTAAAAACACAACACAGAAACAGTCCACGAT
The DNA here is from genome assembly GCF_028476545.2 of Physella acuta. NCBI lineage: Eukaryota > Metazoa > Mollusca > Gastropoda > Physidae > Physella > Physella acuta. Next base: position 114,444 of record NW_026732516.1, read on the forward strand.
GAGTACCCACGTATTTAGCCAAGTCTCTGTCTTCAATCACACTGATAACATATATAACAGAATATAAGAGATGTGAATACATTTTTATGTCAAAAAATGTGGATTTGTAACAATCGAAGTGCCTGTACACCCCCCCCCCCCCCCCTCGTTAGTTGTGTATCGAACCCAAGAGTATCTGGGGCAGTAAATAACGGGCACGTCTCCTAGACAACGGAAAGCTCAGGTGTGGACAGTGGAAGAAAAAAAACACCACCGTACTGGGTTACAAGTAAAGTCGGGCAATGTATTCACTGGCGTTCGGAGCAGGCTTCAAGCCCCGGCAAGACTAGACTTGGCTGTAGAAATAAACTGTAGGCTAACTTAGAAAGAATGGAAGCAAAGCTTAAGAAAAAACAATAACAATGAGGTGATCTTTTCTATCCACAGGATCACCAAAGTTCGATGTCCATGGGATTACGCATGGAGGAAATCATCTTTAATCTGGCGGACACGCACTTGTTTTTCAATGATCTTGAGGTAAGTTCATTAACTAAGTTCATTAACTAAGTTCATTAACTAAGTTCATTAACTAAGTTACGATTGTTTAATCAACCTTGCTGCACCACACCCCTGGTCTACCATCTGCACCTTCTCACAGGTATACACGCCAGTGTTGTTGCCGTCTACCTGGTTACTAACTGCGCACCTCATTGTTCCTAGTTAACATCGCCACACATCTTGACAACATTGCCTTTCACACAGTCCTCGTCCCTTGATAACAATACATTATTTTAAACGCTCCATGTGCCTTTGCGCACACACCCCTTCAAAGTCAGAAACCTTATTTGTGATATAATTTCACAAAGATCCTATACTTTTCGCTATCATAATACTTAGGAAAATTAACGTTTTTCATATTTAAAAATACAAAACATAAGGAAAGTCCCAGTTTTAATTTCTTATCCTCCACCTAGATATAGTTTATCATTACTGTTGCCACCCCCCTCCCCTTATCCTTAAATGAGCGTCAACCTTCATGCACAGCCCCTCAACTAACCATCACCACGGCTAACTCGAGCACATATTGTACATTCGTACCAGGGACCCGAAACACATTACTACTTGCTCTTGTATTTAATTCTACATATAGAACCTAAAACATCTTTAAAGTGTTCAGGATTCTGTTTAAACATAATTTAATCTAATTAAATATCTCATCACACTTGAATTACATACGAATTAGGACATCGATCTTTCAACAATTGTGCCAGAGTAGGCAACTTGCTTGTTGCCATCATAAAAGTATTTTTAACATATATCACCGCTGTTGCAAAACACTCGAATCACATGGGACTTGCGTGGTTTTTTTATTTATTTTTATTTTTATTTACTAACTATCACATAGCGTTAAAAATAATCAGTTTTTTTTAAACAAAATTTTACTAGTAATCGGAATCCCAATATGGCGACTGATCTATCTTGACCAATCGTGTACCGTGTTATGTCGACTAATCCCACTTCACGCGTTACGATCTGAACCACGCTAGTTCACATGGAGGCCACCGAACCTCTTTATTTCGTGTCGCCTGACCCCTTCTACGTATTTAAGAGTGACCCATTCATGTCCTCTTCACCTCCCCCACCCCTCGAGCGGCCACCCGACTGACCCCTTTACATCAGCGGGCGATTGATCGACTAATTGCCAGACGGACCCCGGCATCGCCGTGTTTACCAGAGCGCGCCTGTGAGACTGGCGGAGGCCATGACTAGTCATGCCCCTAACTTATCAAGCCCCCTGTACAAACACGGCTCAATTGGGCTCGAGAGCCGGGGCATAATAATGAGATGTTCATGTCTGCATAAGCAGCACGGGGAGGTTCTGTTGACTCTAGACGGTCAGCACTGTGTTCAACTTCAGGCTCGCTAGCTTCTGTATAGGCGACGTGTTCATTGCCTGCTAGCTTCTGTATAGTCGACGTGTTCAATGCATGCTAGCTTCTAAATAGTCGACGTGTTCAGCTTCAGGCTCGTTAGCTTCTGTATAGTCGACGTGTTCAAGGCCTGCTAGCTTCTGTATAGTCGACGTGTTCAAGGCCTGCTAGCTTCTGTATAGTCGACGTGTTCATGGCCTGCTAGCTTCTGTATAGTCGACGTGTTCAACTTCAGGCTCGTTAGCTTCTGTATAGTCGACGTGTTCAAGGCCTGCTAGCTTCTGTATAGTCGACGTGTTCATGGCCTGCTAGCTTCTGTATAGTCGACGTGTTCATGGCCTGCTAGCTTCTGTATAGTCGACGTGTTCATGGCCTGCTAGCTTCTGTATAGTCGATGTGTTCAAGGCCTGCTAGCTTCTGTATAGTCGACGTGTTCAACTTCAGGCTCGCTAGCTTCTGTATAGTCGACGTGTTCAATTTCAGGCTCGCTAGCTTCTGTATAGTCGACGTGTTCAACTTCAGGCTCGCTAGCTTCTGTATAGTCGACGACGTATACCCTCTGTAGAGTCGACGCTTTTGTTTATAAAACGCATAGCATTATAACTTATAACAGTTACGTTTATATTTTCTAGGTTAGGGGATGACATTTAAAAAAATATTCTGAGCAAATAACCGATTTAATAAAGATTTTCCTAGAAAAGGTTTTCCCAGTAAAAGGTTCCAAACAATAGACACGCATCGCCCATTCAAACATTTCGCTACGAAACTCTGTCCTTAGTACAATGTTCTTCGGCTTAAAGAAAAAGGTCACGTGTATCCACTGTAAGAGTCACAGCAACCTGAGGTCATATCTAGATGAACCGCTGGGGCTCCCAACATGTTGTGTGTAGGTCTACGCCACGACAAGCATTCAAATGGTTGATTTAAAATTTCGAATAAAGTTCCATTCAACGTGATTTTAAAAAAGTATAAAATATAAGGATTCCTTTTTAGACCTAGCGATCCATTGGGCAGATGAAGTTCATATGTCTATTTACCTTGGCATATGAAGCGGTTATGTAATTCATTGTGATATCATGGCTGTAAAATGTACTACCACCAAGTGTTGGATAGCTACGACCTTCAGTGAAACATGTTTTAACAACACGTACTTGTATCTAGTTATATAGCCAGTTTACTAAGATAATCATTAAATTGTTATCTAGATAATCATTGTTTTAAACAGACCATAGCCAGTTCTTTTAGACAGGTCTACGTGAGATCTTCAGCAATAAGCTTGCGCTCACATTTTTAAAGATACAACACTGATTCATTGGTACTTACACCCGAGATTTCATATTTTGTAATATTTGAGTGACCCCCCCCCCCCCCAATCAGCTCACCAATGTTTGAATATTAAGTTATACAATCTATCCACTGAGTTATACAATCTATCCACTGACTACCATTAGGTGTAAAACTATGCAATCTATCCACTGACTCAACCGTTAGGTTTAGAGTTATATAATCTATCCACTGACTCAAACATTAGGTGTAGAGTTATATAATCTAACCACTGACTACCATTACGTGTAAAACTATGCAATCTATCCACTGACTCAACCGTTAGGTTTAGAGTTATATAATCTATCCACTGACTCAAACATTAGGTGTAGAGTTATATAATCTAACCACTGACTACCATTACGTGTAAAACTATGCAATCTATCCACTGACTCAACCGTTAGGTTTAGAGTTATATAATCTAACCACTGACTCAAACATTAGGTGTAGAATTATATAATCTATCCACTGACTCAAACATTAGGTGTAGAGTTATATAATCTAACCACTGACTCAAACATTAGGTGTAGAGTTATATAATCTAACCACTGACTCAAACATTAGGTGAAGAGTTATATAATCTATCCACTGACTCAACCATTAGGTGAAGAGTTATATAATCTATCCACTGACTCAACCATTAGGTGTAGAGTTATATAATCTAACCACTGAACTAGGTATTTAGCCTGCTGTCCTAACCGAACTGTTGTTGATAATGTCGACTAAGCTTGTCTATTCTAATGTATCCCCTCTGGTGTATCCCCAGGAGTGTGATCAAGTACACATAGACGACGTCTCCTCGGATGACAATGGTCAAGATCTCAGGTAAATACCACCCCCCCCCCATCCCTACCTTGACCTAAACTTTAGTGTTAGCACTCAAAACGATGGCACCTTCACGGCATTAAAAAAATCCCCCCCCCCTGACATTTTAATGCCTCCCGTCTCCCCCCCCCCCCCCAATCTTTATTGTGTATCTCCGTGTGTTGTTGTTGTAAAGAAAATATTGAGCAAACACTTGGAGCCGGACGGGCAAATATTTACCGGCTGTATTTGCCGTGAAGTAGCGCATGTTTACACCGCCCGCCGGCCTGGCACGGCCTCAGTCTACACACTTGCCGGAGGTACCGTGGGGGGGGGGGGGGGGTATGCTGGGACTTACTTTGCTTGGTACCAAGAATTTTAAATACAAAAATTTGAGTAAACCTTATATCCACTTTCATAACCTAGTTTATAAAACCTTGAAACCTACCTCGTCACAATCCAGTACTATTGTATAGAGGCCATTACAACCACGTCTGCCACACCACCTTTGGGGCATACAACACGCGGTTTTACATTACATTTATCTAAACCTTCCTAGGCGTATCTCTACGTCATTTCAATTATCTCTGCGCCACCGCGTTCATTGATCTACACGTCACTTCAATAAGCCTTACCTCGCCTTAATTACCTTTACACAGCAGGGTTAATTTAGACACGTTTAATTAATTTAACATTTCGTGTGAGCGATTTGCCGTAAAAGTCGTAACACATTAAACCTTGTAGAGCACGGGTTGTCTATTAACATGGGCGGCACGCAAAAAAAAAAAACAACAAAAACGTAACGTTTTAATTCCCTTAGCATAATTGCATGTAGGAAGAATGATTCGCTAAAAGAGCTGACAAGATGGGGCGTAATATTCGCAAGGGCCGACAACTGACATAAGGATTAGATAAGGGAGATAAACTATCAGCACTTCCTCGCCCGCCATCTCCAGCCCTATCTACCGCTGTCCGCTATATATTCTGGCACCTAAGGATAAGGCATGCGAATCAAAGCCCCAGACGCCCGTAACTCAGACTTTAACGAGGGTATTTATTCCATCAAGGCGAAACGCTCAAGCGTCGAATCTTTACAACCCGTCCTGATAGCTTGTCTTATCCCTGGTAATATACGGCGTGGTCATGCGTACACACCATCACCCTCGGGGCCCTCCCCCCGGGATCACATCTGTGGTTTATCGTATACACCCAGCATACACCGTACAGTGTATTACACTGTTTCAACCTGTTTTATGATGGGAGGGATTCTACAACTATAGGCTGTTTTTTTTTTTTTTTTTTTTTTTTTTTTTTTTTAAATTATTCTACCTTTTGTTTGGATTATCGTTGTGGGTAATTGTAGACTTCGTGAACAGATACTCGTAATATAAAATCGGTTGTTTAGTCATGAATATCAGTAGCTATGGATCAGAGATACTCACACCTTTATGTAATGCTGGGTTGATTTTTAAAAAATAAAGTTTAATTTTTAAGAATAGTGTGTGGTTACTACCAAACTGTTTTTTCTCAAACTGAAATTGTATTCCTATGATCTAGATCTACTCTGTTCTTCAAAGCAGATCAGTTTACACAAAAAATAATAAAAAAATTAAAGCCTGATTATGTTAAGGTATAAATTATTCATTCAAGTCTGTTATGGATGAATTACATTCATTGTTACATCTGTCCCCAGTAATTACAACTTTGTTACTGATAAATTGTTACATCTGTCCCCAGTAATTACAACTTTGTTACTGATGGGTTCCATGCCGCTGCCAGTAATGCCAACCTGTGCCTTGCCACTGGGGTCAGGGGCGGAGTAGATTGGATGCGGAAACTTGCCTTTAGATACAGAAGGATGAAAGAGATTTACAATACCTATAAAAACAATGTAGGAGGTAAGTCACATGATCATTTTCTCTGGTTGATGGTAAAAAGAGTGATGCTGTTCATGATTTACTAACACCAAGGGGTGACTTGTGGAAATGCAAAGAAAAAAACGTGTGCATAATGTACCTGGCCACCACGTATGCCCAATAATGTGCTTGAATGCAATGCCTGGTCATAATGTACTTGACCACCAGGCGCAGTCATAATGTACTTGACCAGCATGTCTGATTCAGCTACACCTGACCACTAGATTCCCGAGTGCTAGATGTAAAAAAAAACATTACTTTCCATTCCAGAACTGTTAGGGCCCCAGAAGAGAGACCAGTGGATCCAGTTACGGAGAGAGATAGAGACTTTAACAGATTCCTGGCTCACCCTAGCTCTCAAATCTTTACAGATTATACATAGCAGGTAGGTTGTCTATATAGTTGGCCGTAGTCCACGCTTCATAATTTTGTTTGGATTAGTTTACTTTAATACTTAAATTCAAGAAACCAACTCATTAAATGTTTAAGTTAAACTGAACTTGGATAGTCATTGTTATAATTTGAAGCTAAAACTGTTTGAGCGGTTGATTTCATTTGTATTAAAGTTCATCTGTATTTCATAAGAAAAACAATTCAATACACATTTATTGTGAAAGATTTGCTGTTAAATTAGTGTAAGATGAGTGTATAAGTTGTCTAACAATGCTAGCCAAAGGCTGTAAAATAAGTATATTAGTTTTTGCATAACAAAGTTAGCTATTTTCTGTAAGATAAGTGTATAAGTTATTGTCTAACAGAGCTATTCTGTTTTACTTGTTGATTAACCAAGTTAACCCTCTACCCCAGGCCGAACTGTGTCAATGTGTTAGTTACAACCACACAGCTGGTCCCTGCACTGGCTAAAGTTCTACTCTACGGGCTAGGGGGAGTCTTCAACATTGAGAATGTTTATAGTGCTACCAAAATTGGTAAGTTCTCTCTACAGTCTTCTTATTCCCACCATTTGCATCTCTACAGAGTAGAATCTTGATCACACATTGCCAATCCCAGTAGTTGACATTTTTTTCAGTCTGGGTCATGTCACTCAATCATTCCTTATCTGACTCTCAATTGATCTCTTATAAAGTCTAAAGCAAGCTATTAGGGCATAATAGTACTCAATTTATTAGTATTATTTACTTTATTCCATTGACTGGAAATTTTAACTGATTTCATAAACACGTAATAGATATCTTAAGCAACTTGTATTAAAAGAGTCAATAGAAAATTCCACTTGAACATTTTGTCATCTTTACCTGTAGGTTAGATATGTTAAAAATTCAAACTTGATTATCCTGAAAGGTTGACATACAGCGTGTTAATTCAGTGTACTGGGTGGGTTGACTGAATGTTTTTGTTTCCCCTCAGGTAAAGAAAGTTGTTTTGAGAGGATAGTGTCCAGGTTTGGTAGGAAGTGTACATATGTGGTTGTAGGAGATGGACGAGATGAAGAATCTGCATCCAAACAGGTGGGTTTTCTTTGGGTATAGCTTTAGTCATAAGTCTATTTGAAGTCATACCCTAATACAAGTATATGTGTAGTAAAAGAGCTACATCACAAGCATGGGTGCATGTTTCACTGGGTAACATCAAGAAGTAAAAACACAAAAAATAAAAGTGTCTATTCCAATAAAGTGAATAACATATTTCATTTAAATACACCATTAATCCCAGATATTTACCATCTGATTTAGGAACATTGTAACACCAAAGCAAATTTTACTGATTTAAATATCTGATTTATATATATATATATATATATATATATATATATATATATATATATATGAATATATATATATATATATTCATATATATATATATATATATATATATATATATATATATATGAATATATATATATATATATATATATATATATATATATATATATATATATATATATATATATATATACATGAATATATATATATATATATATATATATATATATATATATATATATATATATATATATATATATATATATATATTCATATATAAATATATGTATTTGTGTATAGTATATGGTTATATATGAGTATATGTACTGCTACCGAGTATCCTGCACACTGAAAGATTAATTCTAATCTCCTATTTTTTCCAGATGAACTGGCCATTCTGGCGTATCTCAAATCATTCCGACCTAGCTGCTCTACATCATGCTTTAGACTTGAACTACCTCTAGACGCTGCACCTACCTTCATTTTTCTATGTACCCCCTGCCAGCCTCCCCTGGCTGGTGGGGTCTCCTGATGGATGTACACATTTACTGATCACTCTAGGAGGGCAGGCGTGTTGTGGGGGGGGGGGAGCTGCTGGGACACGAGCCCTGGATTGTGGATATTATAGTGTGGGGAGAAGCTATGTGCCATATTGTTTTCAATGGCTCGTCAATTCCTTCAAGTTGTTTCATTCTTTTTTCATCTACCTTGGTGATGCGTTGGTGACGCATTGGTGACACGCTGGTGATGCATTGGTGACATGCTGGTGATGCATTGGTGACACGCTGGCGACACTAAAAACTAGCTGGATCTATTCCATTAGACTGAATGAAGTGTTTCCAATATATTGGACTGTGGCTGCACTATTTTTTATTTGTTTGGGGGAAATTTGAACCTTTGTAGTACCAGCCACAGACTTTGTACAGTTTGCTGTATGTAAGCTGTTAAGCCAACAGTTGCTGTATGTAAGCTGTCCAGCCAACAACTGCTGTATGTAAGCTGTCGCAGCTGCTGTATGTAAGTTGTCTAGCCAACAACTGCTGCGTGTAAGCTGTCACAGTTGCTGTATGTAAGCTGTCACAGTTGCTGTATGTAAGTTGTCCAGCCAACAGCTGCTGTATGCAAGCTGTCCACCCTACAGCCATGTGACACAAGACAACACCTGGTCCTGTAACAATTGTTCACCTATTCGTGTACCAGGAACCTGGACATTTGGCTAATTGGGATGTCGTAGGAGAAGTAAAAAAAAAAAAGAACAAAATATTTATCAAATTTAATTTATCTCTGGCACTATGCTACCTTGTAACCTTATTCTGAAGATGCTCAATGGTCTAGAGATATGTGTATAGGTGGGAGGTACCAAACAGTTCTACATATGTTATATTACCTGTTCTGTTGGCCATTGGTTTTAGATAAATCATACTTCATGTAATGAGCATTGTATTTTTTTTTAACATTACTGTTTAAATATATTGAGTTTTTTTGTGACTGACTAGACAGAATTATTGAGTTTTATATGACATGGACTTGACAAAGTTGTTGTGTTATGTGACCTAGACTTGATGCTTGACGTTTCACTACCATTTGAGTCATTTTAGCAACTGGCTATTTTGAAATAACTGAAAATATCCTTAAAGTTTGTAGTAAAATTATTTTAAGATTTTGTTAATTTGTTTTTAATGAACTTATGTACACTTTTGCGGTGGAATGTGTTGTTTTTTTTGCCAATAATAAGTTGTTTATCATGTTTTTCAAAAGTATAACAGTTTAAGTTTAGACATAATTTTTTATGTAAGTCGACAGCTTGCCAGAATGATATTTCAGACAGTTTCTAGTAAAACAGTTATAGCTTAGAAACTTAAATATTTTTTAACAGAATGAAATATACAAATGGTCCAGTTTAAGTCTGGCTACATACTCAAAATGATCCATGTTCGCTATAAGATTAAAACTGATTGAGGCATCACATGAAATTTACCAAAGAAGAAATAAAAGCATTAAATCAATTCTCTATGCACCCTAAATATTTGGTCTTATTTTTGCTTCAGTATATTTCAAACTTCTATATTCTATTTCCACATGATTACACTTCCTAATGCCCCTACCAACCCTTACATAAATAAATGCCTCATAAGTTAACTCAACCAATAACTTTTTTACTACATCTACATCTAGAGAAGTTTAAGTGGCCCACACAAAAAAATGTTTGTGTGTGATTCTACCCACCACCCTACACATTATATGTGGTGCTCCCTTTACATAGAACACAGTACAAAGTAAATGAGAAAATTTGTTTGAATATATCACTACCCCCCCTGCTAGTGTCTGATGAGACTGGGGTGGTAATGACTGCCAGTTTTCACCCCCCCCCCCTGCTAGTGTCTGATGAGACTGGTGTGGTAATGACTGCCAGTTTCCAAATTATGTTTGTTATCTCTGGCTAGGTTCAACCCTGGCTAGTTGCTGTCTGATATTTTTTCCATTGTCCCATCACTATTGTACTTTAATTCTCTGGCTCAGTCTGCTTGTGCTCTTGAATGTATTGGACTGATATACATAACTGTTGTGTTTGTATGACTGACATACATAACAGTTGTTGTATGACTGGCATATGTAACTTGTGTTTGTATGACTGACATACGTAGCTTGTGTTTGTATGACTGACATACGTAACTTGTGTTTGTATGACTGACATACATAACTGTTTATTGCTCCTGTGATTAATTCTTATTTTACATTGATTAGTTAACTAAGGGCTTTAGACAGTTTTCTTCATGTTTTCTTCTGTAGGGAGATGTTCACTAAGAGGGTTTTATCAGACATATGAAATCAAATGTTTCCCAAACATGGCTTATTTTACAATAAATTGTCACTCTATTTTGAACACTGAGAAGTAAAGATCACGCTTTTGTACAGTCTTTTTAAAAAATGTATTTATTTTTTTTAAAAATATGGATGAGGTTTACTAGACCCATAATGTGACTTGTACCCCTTTATCTATGTATCTGTACAGCTAGCTAGAGTGAGGTACTGGGTATCTGGCCAGCTAGCTAGAGTGAGGTACTGGGTATCTGGCCAGCTAGCTAGAGTGAGGTACTGGGTATCTGGCCAGCTAGCTAGAGTGAGGTACTGGGTATCTGGACAGCTAGCTAGAGTGAGGTACTGGGTATCTGGACAGCTAGCTAGAGTGAGGTACTGGGTATCTGGACAGCTAGCTAGAGTGAGGTACTGGGTATCTGGACAGCTAGCTAGAGTGAGGTACTGGGTATCTGGCCAGCTAGCTAGAGTGAGGTACTGGGTATCTGGCCAGCTAGCTAGAGTGAGGTACTGGGTATCTGGACAGCTAGCTAGAGTGAAGTACTGGGTATCTGTCCAGCTAGCTAGAGTGAAGTACTGGGTATCTGGCCAGCTAGCTAGAGTGAGGTACTGGGTATCTGGACAGCTAGCTAGAGTGAAGTACTGGGTATCTGTCCAGCTAGCTAGAGTGAAGTACTGGGTATCTGGACAGCTAGCTAGAGTGAGGTACTGGGTATCTGGACAGCTAGCTAGAGTGAAGTACTGGGTATCTGTCCAGCTAGCTAGAGTGAAGTACTGGGTATCTGGACAGCTAGCTAGAGTGAGGTACTGGGTATCTGGACAGCTAGCTAGAGTGAAGTACTGGGTATCTGGACAGCTAGCTAGAGTGAAGTACTGGGTATCTGGACAGCTAGCTAGAGTGAGGTACTGGGTATCTGCCTTGCTAGCTGGAGTGAGGTACTGGGTATCTGGCCAGCTAGCTAGAGTGAGGTACTGGGTATCTGGCCAGCTAGCTAGAGTGAGGTACTGGGTATCTGGCCAGCTAGCTAGAGTGAGGTACTGGGTATCTGGCCAGCTAGCTAGAGTGAGGTATCTGCCCTGCTAGCTAGAGTGAGGTCTACTGCTAGCTACATACTGTGGTTCTAATTTTGGTAGGAGTCTGCCCTATCACAGTAGTTTAAATCTGTTTACAGACCTTGCAAACCTCAATGGTAAACTTGTACATTCTAAATTTTTGTGTATCGGTCTCTCTAGTAGTTTGAGCAGTGAAATATAAACTTCATTATTTGAGCCCCTTTGGTTTAGGATATGGGGATTCCCATGGTACAACAGAATTAAATTAGAAGTATATGGGATGTACATTACATGTATGTCAGGTGAGCGTATAGCAAGCCTAGATATAAACTTTGTAAACAAACAAAAAAATGTTGTTTTTTGACTAGTGAACATCAACATATAGTTAAAATTTCATAATTGGAAGAAATTGATGATGGTAAATTGGCCTGTATTTGGTAAACGGGCCATCTGTTTTTGTTGATAATTATTATATAAGTAGCCCCCACCCCCTTAAATAAACTAATGTAACTTACTGTTAAGGAGAGCTCTCGGTCCGGTCTAGACTCACCAGGCCTGACTGTAACCTGTAACTTAATTAAGTTAATGTGGTAGTTTCATTGAGACCCATTCTGCCATGTTTTTTTTAAATCTGTTTTTATGAATATTATAATTGTCCTTGCCCTTGTTGGGTGAAACTAGGTCATCTCCCGTCTGACCTAGTTTCACCCAACAAGGCCACGGGGTGCCATTTTTAAGAATTTGATGTCTTATAATCATTGTATAAAGAATTGAATGATAAAGAAAATTAAAAGATATTTTCATTCTTTTGTTCATTCATTGCATTTAAAATTTTTGCCTACTTTAAGTCTTTGGTATGTACGTGTTCATAGAGTTGACTAGGTTGGTGAAAAGATGTTGTACACATCGATATCTAAATACACAACATAAAAATAAGAAATCAATTGCATTTAGTATTGCCATGATCCATTATGCCCTCAAGTATTGATGGTTATTGTGCAGTAGTCATTATATAAGGTTGATTGCATATGGTACTTTGATTAAAATAGATAGAATGCACAACAGTTGGAAAATGCATAATGATATTTTAATTGGGAATTTTAGGAGTAATTACTAATTAATTCACTCTAGTCTTCTGACTGTCTGAATAATAAGTAAGTCTAGACTTCACGTTAGGACTTTGAGACTACAGCTAACTAACCCTAGTTTGGACTGATAAATAGAAATCTTAACTAGTGGTTCCACTAGTTACATCTTTCGCCTAAGACACGGGTCAATGATTTTTAAAAAAGGTCTTCTTCAGATCTAACTATCCATACGGCTGGTGAAGTAGAGTTCATGTATCTCGTCCACGGCAAATAAAGTGCTGGTTTTAGGTCAGCACAATGCCCAGCCGCTTTTGATTTCCCCAACGTGAGTTAGGAATCAAGATCCGAACTCGAAACCTTCGCTCTAACAATTTGACCACTAAGTCGCAATTTCCTTTTAATTTAAAATGTATATCATTAATTTCGTTAGCCAACATTCCATTCATTGTAAAAAACGGACAGTCAACATAGGAAATAAACAATTTCATACTGAAAGTGCTCCTTATATAGGATGGCAAACACGAACACCGACAAAGTTTAGGATAAACTTTATTCCCTCCACAAATAAACAAAAAAAAATCATCTCGTGTTATTTCAAGAACCGCCTTACGAGACAAATGGTTCCGACAATAATGTCGCATTGGTGTTCAGGACAATTCATTCTAAATGATAACCAAAATAACAGTAGTGTACTTTTGAAAATGTGAGTGCTTTAAAGAAATCAGTGATGGCCGTACATGTAGGAGAGTTCAACCTAAGCTTCCATTTGACGTGTAAACACAGTTGGCAAAGGGGGGTCATGGGATACATCTTTTGTGCGAGACTAGCGTGAACCCACAGGATGTAATAAAATGCCGGGATTTCATACTCGCCGGTAACATAATACACGGGATTCGGCGTTAAGTTTGCTAACAGCCAGGGACAATAGGCTACACCACAAAAGCTCCATATGAAAACATCCCCGGTGTGTCACATTTGTGAGACTCGCGTTTTCCTGAATGTCTGACCCTTTCCTTTACGACTAGAAAATGTGAAGTTCCATGTTGATAAAGGCAGTAAATCTTCAAGTAACCTATGCATCCACAACTGGAAAATGTGAAGTTCCAAGTTGATGAAGACAGTAAATTTGAGTAAATCTTCGTCTATCCCCCCACCCCTCGCTGATATATCTTGCATTTCCGGTGGCTTCAACTGTCTGTGCGGTAGGCTTAAATAAAAAATAGCTTATCCATTTTTTTTTCATTTAGAATCGAGTTAATTTCAGTTTATTTTTTTCATAGGGATAGACATACATGGCGGAGAATTACTGCACGGAGCTATGGCTAGAGCCTGTAATGAGGAAATATAAAAATAAAACAAAAACTTTTTTAAAATAATTAAAATAAAAACTAAATCCTTCAATGAGACGTCCTAACGATTTGTTTTAATTTCAGACTAGATTTTTTAAACATTTGTTTTGCACCAATGCACTTGTACTTTTTCATATCTTAAAAAAAATTTTAATGCCACACAGGCTTGTTTGTTCATGCTATTTAAAAAATTAGAAAAAAAACAATTATCTGAACCAAAAAGGTAACTATTGTGTGAAGCTGCTAGGTGTGGTCTCTTTATATTTTTTTTTTTACTTCGTTATTTCTGGCACGCGCTAATTACGAGTCAAACATAACTGGACTAGGCGATGTTCATTAGCAAGACAAAAGAAAAAGGTTGGCAGATAAGGGGGTGTGGGGTGGTTACCTGAATCGCAGCTTTCTTAAAGTTCAACTGCTGCTGGTCGTAGCAAGACTAGCAACTTGTTTTTATTCACAGTGAAGAAAATACATGTTCAAAGATCTACCCCAATGATGTAAAGAATACATTAGCGTATATTCTACTATACATAGAGCTACCCAAATGATGTACAGAATAAATCAGCGTATATTCTACTATACATATAGCTACCCCAATTATGTACAGAAAATACACCAGCGTATATTCTGCTATACCTATAGCTACCCCAATTATGTACAAAATACATCAGCGTATATTCTACTATACATAGAGCTACCCCAATTATGTACAGAAAATACACCAGCGTAAATTCTACTATACATAGAGCTACCACAATGATGTACAAAATACACCAGCGTATATTCTACTATAAACATTTAAAACAGGGTCTAAATAATGTATTGCCCGAAAACGTAAAGCGCGGCTCGATATATTTCTTTAGAATTTTTTTCTTTAAAAAAAATATCCGGTTGCCTCCCCTGCTAAGGGCGTTAACTCGCCCACAGGAGCCCTTTCTTCTTCTAACTGTCCCCAATGGTAATTCATCTTATCAATCTCTTCTCCTTTTTTTTTTTTTCTAATCACTTCTTTCCTCGTCTATTCTGTTTATGGTATTTCTGTACAATTCCTGTATTCTACCCCCAACGAAATATAATTTATATAGGAAATATATCATTTTTCTGGTGTACGCTTCTCTCGGATAATTTAGCCCCCCCCCCCCCCACCTGAAAGTTTCAGAGCCCCCACCCCTCACCTCCTGCAGAGAAGTGTCTGAAAGAAACACTGATGCTTTCTATGGGAGTTATGTTCCAACTTCTCTATGCAATATATGAGAGTTAGTACAGCTCCAGTATTTTTTTAAATAAAATATCTATTGTTGGTGCCTGAGTTTACCCAACTCTGAAAGTAAAACAAAAACCTTGCTTATAAAACCGATCACACCACCACTTCATGTTTTTGGTACATAAACTGTCCAACTCTACTTCACCTGCGTTTGACGACCTCTCGTCACTAACTTTACCCAAGATTTTTTCAGTCGTGTCACAAAACGCCAGCCCTTGTTAAACCAGCTGGTATCTTTTGAAACCATAGACAAACAGCTACAGATTCGAACACTGGGTGCCAAACATCATCTGATCAAAGAAAAATTGCTCGTCAATGGAAGAAACTATAGCTCATATAAAAAAAATATTACCAGTTCCAACTTATCGAATTTACGAGCATCAAACTTATTATTTCCTACTTATTTGAATTTTTACTTTCGATTTTATACAACAGTATTCAAGTGTAAATGAACTCGCGTCTTAAATTTCTAAAGATGCCGGTCTATTTATTAATCGATTTATTTCACAACAAACCCTAAAGCGTCAAGTAAAAAAAAATCTGTCAGACAAATAGGTCTTTCGTTTGTCTGTAGAAAAATAATCTTCTGAAGTTCTAGTTCTTTTGTACGAAAGAACAATAAAAGGCGCCATAGGAGACAACGATTATTCAACAAAACGCGTTAAGCCAGATCAAATTTTGAACCTTCAGGTAAAATAAAAACCAGTAGGACGAAAATATTTTTTTCCTGCAAAATGTCAACCGAATCAAGTTTTCCTTAGATCGGGTTTTGATACTTCCAATTATTTCCTTTAAACCTTTAAATTAGCGCTTATCATAGTAGATCATGTTCATCCCTAAATGTTGAACAATTTCCCACAATTCTATGTTTTATTGACATTGATCTCGTTATTTTCGGCACCGAGTTTAGGACAATGAAATAAAAATCGCCGTTTGTTGTTCCGGAAATGTTAATTATTCTTTAATTCATCATCATTAGTAGAAGATGAAGATTGTATTGTCCGCGTATGAGGCATTTTTTATACGCCAGCATCGATACTTGCGGTCGTGGTAGGTACATATACATACGCTTTCAGTGTTTCTTCCAGACTTTTTTCTCCGGGGGGGCACTTGAAATCTTCGGGGGGGGGGGGGGGCGGTAAACTTTCTTCGGGGGGGGGGGGCGGACACTGCTAAAAGTATATATTTTCTATATAAATTTTATAATTTTCACTTTGTTCGGGGGGGGGGGGGGGGCGGTAAAAAATTTTCGGAAGAAACTCTGCATACAGTTATCTATTCGATCTTTATTAAATTTGGCCAATAATTTTCTTCCTTTTTTTCGTCGGTGTAAAAGACCAATTAAAAAGTTTAAATGCTTAAATTTCTCTCAAATCATGATTCATTTTGGGAGTGATTTTTTTAAAATTATCAGTTTGTAACTACACACAGACTCCTTCAACGTTCGAGAGAATCATTATGTCTAACGTGGATGTTGTTGCTCTACCGTATTCAAGTACTCGGTGCCATATGGCTCAGTGACTCCAGCTACAGCCTACAGTTCCGTCTGGACGTGCTTTTGTTCGCCCAAGAACATCTTCAAAGCCGCAGTTGTTTGAATTTGTGGAGATTTTTTTTTCAAAATGGGTTGCTGTCTACAGCTAGTGTGGGTCTTCAGGAGTCCGGGGGCTAAACTTTTGGGTTAGCAGTCGTACGTTGATCCAGCCACACCGCACCCCTTCTACTGTTTGTGATACTTCAGGGTTAAAGGTTAGTTCATGCCAATACCACAGGAGGTCATCACGTGACAGTAGTACGACATCTCTGTCTGACTATGACGTAACCAAACATGAAGCAATTCTTTTTGCATCAAATTTTTAAAAGCAATTCTTTTTTCATCAAATTTTTAAGAATCCAACAAATTTATCTCCTGATAGAGTTTTTTTAAAAAATAAATATATCCAATGATGTCATTTTATCGTCAGCGGTAGTGAACCAAACAAATCTTGGCTTGATACTTATTTTCATCAAAGGAAATATTTTGTGTATCGTATTGTGTAAAAATTTCTCTCATTTACACCGATACACATACTCTCTCTCTCTCTCTCCCTGTCTCTCCCAATCTCCCATGCACACCTGGATTATGCGCGAAGATATCTCTGGCAAGATTATACTAAATTATTGAGAATGGAATATCTTTTATCAGCTATAAATAGAAGGTGGGGGACAGGGGAGGTAATAATGGTTGTTGATCACCTCAGATCTGAAAAAATATTTTTTTCCAACAGTGGCCTCAAATTATTCCCCTTGTGATTTCCTAACAAAAGTCTGAAATGCACGGATTAAAAGAAAAAACCTAACAATTTTGTTTTTCTAAATGCATGCTTTCTACCTGGCTCTCAACTTAGTCCTATGGTCGGGGAGAGTTTTAATTCGTCACCCAGGCCATCACCGCTCGCCCGGGGACCTCAGACCCCCCCCGGGGGAGTCTCGGGTGTCGCGACTGGACGCCGGTCTGTCCGTATGGTGGGGGTCGCTCTTCAATAGACACACCATCCCACTTTGTTCGTCGGGCAATGCGCCTTGCGCGTGTGCGCACACACGCACAAACTCACACACACACACACACGGACGCACACACACACACACACACACACACGCACACACACCACAGAGAATAGTTTGCCATTAACAATAACATTTTTTTTTTCTTTCTTTCGATTTTTATTTTTTAATGGTTGAAATTTTAATCCAATGCTAAATGAAATTTTAATGTCTTTCCATAAACATGTAATCGAATATGACGAAAGGTAATTATTGTGCACTGAAAAATGCTTCGATATTTCTGGTTCCGATTTCGCGTGCAAAAAGGAAGACGATCTTACACACCCCGGGGTTCAAAACTTAAGGTAACAATGGAGAGGGGGGGGGGGTAGAGAGAGATAGTTGGATTATCCCTGGGATGTGATAGGATTATCCATGGGGGATGATGGGGATAACGTGGGGGAAAACTAGTGGGGTTACAGTTAGTGAACTGGTGGGTTTAGTAATGAGATGGTGGGTTTATGTATTCTAAAAGGTTGGTTTATGTAAGGTGGGTTTATGTAAGGTAGCTTTATGTAACGAGAGGGTGATGGGCTTTTCAATTCATTGAGGTGGGGGGGGGGGGTAGGTTTTACTAATGAGAGAGGTAGGGAGCTTATTTAGCGAGAGTTGGAGTTGGGGGGTGCTTTACTAATGAGAGAGGTGAGGTGGGGGGCTTTATTAATTAGAGGGGTGGGGAGGCTTTACTAGAGAGAGTTGGGGTGGGGGGCGCTTTACTAATGAGGGAGGTTGGGGGGTGGGCTTTACTAATGAGGGAGGGGGGTGGGCTTTACTAATGAGAGAGTTGGGGGTGGGCTTTACTAACGAGAGAGTTGGGGGTGGGCTTTACTAATGAGAGAGTTGGGGGTGGGCTTTACTAATGAGGGAGGGGGTGGGCTTTACTAATGAGAGAGGTGGGGGTGGGCTTTCCTAATGAGAGAGGTGGGAGGGCTTTACTAATGAGAGGTGGTGGGGGCTTTACTAATGAGAGAGGTTAAGCATAAGACGCGGGGAGCCCCACGATGAAAGGCGTGTCGCTAAGAAAGGTTAACCCACGGGATTTAGAGCTAGAGCTGGCGGGCCTGAAGGTGGGAGCTCAGGAGCTTAGCGCGGGACTTCGGAGCTTAACCAAGGGAGAGAAAAAAATAAAAGTGAATGCAAGTTGCGAGAGAGTACATACAAGAGCGGGAGTTATGGGGGAGGGGGGGGGTACAGGGAGATCTGTAGTTTGTAATGGCATCGTTTACACAATACGTGTAGGGTCTTGTGTGTGTGTGAGGTGAGGGGTGGGGTGGGGGGAGGGGAGGAATCAACATGGTAAAAAATGAGCAGGGTCTAGTGACTTCTGTGTGTGTTTTATGGAGTATAAGTAGAGTTAATTGGTGTGTTTAGGGAGGGTGGGTAAGTTCAGAGTTAACAGTAGGGTCTATTGATGAGTGTTGGGGAATAGATATTAAAACCTATGACTTATGTATTAAATTAGTCCTGTTAGGGTAGGGGGGGATCTGATGCATATTCTTATTTACATATTATAATAACGGCCATCACGCGTGCTTGAGTGGGGGGGGGGGGGGGTTGGAGGGGGGAGGAGAGTGTCAAATAGTATTTATTTTACAAAATATACGTGCGGAAGGGGGGGGGGGTCCTCTGTTTTTGTGGGTCCTACACGCAAATTTGTGCACGCAAGAACCGTCAAAGTATTTTCCAAATTGACATAACAATGTTACTCTATCTACAATAACAAAAAATGACAGTAACAATGAGATAAAAAATATCAGGCGGTGAAACTTGGGGCACTGTGTGCAGATGTGACTAGTAGATGTTGACATCAGATGTTGACATCAGATGTTGACATCAGATGTTGGCATCAGATGTTGACATTAGATGTTTTACATCACATGTTTTACATCAGATGTTGACCATCTAATGTTGACCATCTAATGTTGACCATCTAGTTTTGACCATCTAATGTTGACCATCAAAGGTTGACCATCTAATGTTGACCATCAAATGTTGACCATCTAATGTTGACCATCAAATGTTGACCATCTAATGTTGACCATCAAATGTTGATCATCAAATGTTGACCATCTAATGTTGACCATCTAATGTTGACCAGTAAATGTTGACCATCAAATGTTGACCATGAGAATACCACCAGATGATGGAAAATCGGACAAGATGAGGTGACGTCTGTGTAAATTGGTGACACGGTGATGCCTACCGTCTAACATGGTGACCCCGTGGGTCATCGCGTTGAGGTCACCATCTGACAGGGTGACCAGTGCGTATGTAATGACACAACGGTGTATCATGGTAACTGCCGAGTGACGCGTTGACCGTGTGGTGATGTGGTGACCTTGAACCACGGTGAACATTGGTGACACCTGCGTCATATGGTGACTTGACCGCTGAGTAAAAAGGTGAGTACACATCAGTGTAAAAAGGTGACCCGACAGTGGTGTCAAATGGTGGTAGTAGTGATACCCAGGGGCGTAGCGAGGGAGTGGGGCGGGGGGGGGGGGGGGCGGGGGGTGCGGACCGCACCGGGTGACACCATTTAGGGGGGTGACACCAAGGCAAAAAATAGCAAAATATATAGAGAAAAACTCGAGGGGGGGGGGTGCAAATCGAAAGTTTGAGGGGGGGGGGGAGTGCAAATCGAAAATCTGAAAGTTTGTCCCTGGGAAGGGTCTCTATGCCTCTGGGGGGGGGGTGACACCATTAAGTGCCGCACCGGGTGACACCCGACCTCGCTACGCCACTGGTGATACCTGTATACAAATAGGTGACCTCTGGCCTTGGGTGACCTTGCCCTCAAACTAGATCTAAGTGAATGTATATCAAGGAATAAAATATCCAATTTGAAAAAAAAATATATAAAGTATCACAAATTTACAATATATCAACGGCATTATATTATTATCATATCACAAAGTCAGCAAAAAGTGTTCAAATTCAAAAATATAAGAATAGTTTGCTCAAGCTTAGAAAAGTGTAAATGAAAAATTTACTTCACAATAAAATCAGATTTATTGTAAGTAAACGGTATGAATTAGCATCAACATAATTAAAAAAGGGTAGATTTAAATTTTGAATAAACACATTAAAGGGCGTTAACAGCTTTGGTGTTAAGGGGGGTAACAATGTTAGTGCATACAAATTAATTTAAAAACAAAATAGCATTTACAGGTTTAAAGTAAACAATAATATATTTTATTATTGCACATATTAATTATATATTTACATGGTAATATATTTACATTAACCAACATTTAGATTTTTTAATAAAATAATTTTATATAAAAAAAAAACAACATCACACCCGCTGTTGGTGTCTGAAGTTAACAAAACTTCAAGAATGACAAAAACTGTATCCACCTTAATATTAGTCTATAATCCCTGCTCTTTCAGTCAATTATAAAGCCAAATAATTATCATAATTAATTTACGTTAATTAAGTTGGTCGGGTAATGAGGTTTGATCCAATTAACATGTCAAGCTGATTTATCAGTACCAAGAGCTTGCGGCCACAATTATGTTGTTGGTGTCGCGCTGTGGGGAGATTAGACACAGCCCCGTGACCGTGGGGGGAGTCTACAGTGAGTGACCGCAGGGGAGCATCAACGAGTGACCGCTGGGGGGGGGGGCTCCAAAAGCGAGTGACCGCTGAGGGAGCCTCCAGAGAGTGACCCCTGGGACCGAAGTTAAGCGTTGAACATCTTCTTGACCGTGTAGCCCGGCATGGAGTAGAAGAAGAGCAGGAGCAGGGCCGTGAGCAGGGCGAGCAGGAACAGCTTGATGATGATCCACTTGTAGTTGTGCCAGAGGATGTAGCGCAGGGACTTGAAGGGGTTCATGAACCACATGAAGGACGAGTCGGGTCGGCTGGGGAAATACAAGATCAGAGGTGAGGGGGTTCGTGGGGGGGGGGGGGTTGGGTCAAATGTGAGAGGGTTCATGAACCACATGAAGGACGAGTCGGGTCGGCTGGGGAGATAAAAGGTCAGAGGTCAGGGGGTTCGTGGGGGGGGGGGGAGGGTTAGGTCAAATGTGAGAGGGTTCATGAACCACATGAAGGACGAGTCGGGTTGGCTGGGGAGATACAAGGTCAGATGTCAGGGGGTTCGTGGGGGGGGGGGGTTGGGTCGAATGTGAGAGGGTTCATGAACCACATGAAGGACGAGTCGGGTTGGCTGGGGAGATACAAGGTCAGATCAGAAGGGGTTCGTGGGGGGGGGTGGCTGGGTGGCTGGGGTGATATAATGGCAGATGTGAGGGGGCTCATGTGGGGGTGGGCCGATCGACGGGAGATCAGATCAGATGGGACGGGGTTCATGTGGGGGTGTGAGGGGCTCATATTGGGGATTCGGCCGAAGAGATACATTATAAGATGTGAGGGGGCAGCAAAAAAAGGGGGGGGGGGGTGGGAGGTGGGGGAGGCCGGACCGGTAGGGGGATACACGAAGGAATTGACATCATATGGTCCATACGCGCACACGGTGCTGTAACGACAACCTTGCCATGACGTCACACAACGGCGCAGTGAGGTCATGCTAAGCTTGACCGTCAAGCCATACACGCCACAGACCTTGCACGCAACTTCACGCAACAGTGCTTCGACGTCACACGCCGGCGCAATGGCGTCATGCAAACTGTTGCATCAATGCACGGTGCAGTGACTTCACTGAACCTGACAGGTGAAGTAGATACCCCAACTATAGGCTGCACCGGGACTGTAGGAGCATCAGTTAACCCGGTGCCCTGTCAAAACGGCCCGGGACAAATCGGCCCCGTCAAAACGGCCCCGTTAATACGACCCCGTCAAATCGACTCCCGACAAACCGACCCCGTCAAAATAGCCCCGTCAAAAGGGCCCCGACTTATTGGCTCCCGTCAAATGGGCTCCCGTCATATTGACTTGCGACATATAGGCTCCCGACAAATGGGCTCGTGATATTTAGGCTCCCGACAAATGGACTCCCGACATATTAACCCCTGACAAATAGGCTCAGGACATATTGGCTCCCGACAAAGCGGCTCCCGACATATTGGCTCCCGACATAAGGGCTCAAGACAAATGGGCTCCCGGCAAATGGGCTCACGACATTTTGGCTACCGACAAATGGGCTCCCGACATATTGGCTCCCGGCAATTGGGCTCCCGACATATTGGCTTTTGACAAAATGACTCCCGACATATTGGCTCCAGAAAAATGAATGATATGACCACTATTGGCATAAAAGTAACCATTGTGTCCTACCTCCAATACCACCATAACCTCTTTTTAATGCCCGAATGAAATTATTTTTTCATGAACCAACATTAATTCACAAATAAATCGAGCCCTTAACAGCTGAATTCCACCAGCATTTTGTTTTGATAACCTACAAGCACAGTGGCGTAGCGAGGTCGGGTGCCACCCGGTGCGGCACTTAATGGTGTCACCCCCCTAAATGGTGTCACCCGGTGCGGTCCGCACCCCCCGCCCACCCCCCTCGCTACGCCCCTGTACAAGCATATTGCATTTAGGAAGGTACAGCGTGGACCCTTCTCCCCACACAATGAGTTGGAACAGCCTATAACCGACTCAATTATGGATGTCATAGATAGATGACCCTTAAATTAAAACATGCTATATTTTATAATAGATAAACTAATATAAAAATAAGGCCTGCCGAACAAGAGATGCATACGTTGTATTACATAAGAGTGTTGGATAAGCTAACTCTAAAGAATATTGATGAAGGGGTCCCACTGGCAGATGTCATATTCAATGAGATCGCTTTGCCGGGAAATTTTACAATTTTTTGCCTTTGGTGTCACCCCCCCCCCCCCCCTAAATGGTGTCACCCGTTGCGGTCCGCACCCCCCGCCTCGCCTTCGCTACGCCTCTGCGTTAGGCTACAGAGGAGTTAAACGAAGAGATCAACTTCTACTTACGATGGATATTTTTTAATATATAAATATTCTGAAGGCAACATTTTGTATTTTATATGTCCTGATTTTGTATTTATACTATATTATTATGCTTGCCTACTACTGCTAAAAAGTTCATTTATAGGCTGATTCTCTCAATGTCTTGCACGACAAAGTGATATAGCCTGTAGTGTCATTATAACGATTGGGCTCTGTTTGACCCACAAACACTGAATCCCACTGCCGAAACGGTGGGGGGGGGGGGGGGGGGCTTTTTGGAACTTTTAACCTTTTTCTTTTTTAAAATTATTTATATGTAACAAATATTAAAATTCCATTGTAAAAGTTTTAATTTTTTATGAGGGAAAAGGGCCCCTATGTGCCTTGGGCCCCCATGCCTTGCTTACGCTAGCTTTACGGTAGCTACGCCACTGTGTCAGTGGTCCTTTTGTCTGGAGCCAAATTGACAGGAGCCTTTTTGTCGGGAGCCAAAATGGCGCTAGCCTATTTGTCGGGAGTCGTAATGACGGGGGCCGTTTTGTGGAAAAAACTAAATGACGGGAGACTATATGTCGGGAGCCAAAATGACGGGAGCCTATTTGTCAGGAGCCTTATTGACTGGAGCCCTTTTGTCGGGAGCCTATATAACGGGAGCCTATTTGTCGGTAGCCTAAATGACGGGAGCCTATTTGTCGGGAGCCTATATGACGGGGTCCATATGTCGCTGGCCCTTTTGACGGGGCCGATTTGTCGGGGTCGTTTTGACGGGGCCGTTTCGTCATTGGCCGAATTGACGCCGCACGGTTAACCCATAAGCTAATACAGGCTACGTAAGTTATTTATATCCGATGGGTAATCGTGCAATTGTACATAATTATGTGGACCACCTATTGCTATTTCTAGCAGTCATCTTGTACACCCGGGGGTGGACTGGCCTGCAGGTCAATCGGAAAAAATTCAGATGGGACGCAGGAAAAAAAAAAATTCCGATGGGCCCCCAGAAAAGGTGCTGCAGTAATAGGGTTTTGATTTAAAAAAAAAAACGTTTTGTTGGTGTTTCTCCATTTTACCATTTCTCTTACTTCATACCATGGCGTAACATTCAAATTGGTGGAGACAAAGTCATAATAATAGTTAGGGGGGGGGGCTTTTTAAAATTTCCGGGCCTCTTGGACACAGCCTGTGTACGTAGCTAGGGTCGAAAGAAATTTCTACTTTAACAGTAGATCATCCAACAATCAACTCCCCAGTAGATCTACTTACTTTGGCTTCTCTAAAGGATCGGGTTCCCAGTAGATCTACTTACTTTGGCTTCTCTAAAGGATCGGGTTCCCAGTAGATCTACTTACTTTGGCTTCTCTAAAGGATCGAGTCCCAGTAGATCTACTTACTTTGGCTTCTCTAAAGGATCGAGTCCCAGTAGATCTACTTACTTTGGCTTCTCTAAAGGATCAACTCCCCAGTAGATCTACTTACTTTGGCTTTTCTAAAGGATCGGGTTCCCAGTAGATCTACTTACTTTGGCTTCTCTAAAGGATCGAGTCCCAGTAGATCTACTTACTTTGGCTTCTCTAAAGGATCAACTCCCCAGTAGATCTACTTAGTTTGGATTCTCTAAAGGATCGGGTTCCCAGTAGATCTACTTACTTTGGCTTCTCTAAAGGATCAACTCCCCAGTAGATCTACTTACTTTGGCTTCTCTAAAGGATCAACTCCCCAGTAGATCTACTTACTTTGGCTTCTCTAAAGGATCGGGTTCGGAGCGCCCCAGTCCGGCCGGGTGTTTTTCTGCCTCCTCTGACGTCATCAGATGCAACTCTGCTTCAACTTTCCCCTGCAAACAGCCAAAAACCAGGCAGTTAAAAACTTGGATTCGTATCTTTAAAAATAATTTTTAAAATAGCGAAACAAAAAAAAGGGAATAAAAGAGTATTAAGACCTTTAACTTGCAGTGGAGGCGGGGCTCAAATGTCAGTGATTGACGGCTTGAATTAATTTATTAAATGTTTTCTCTCACGAAAATAAAAAAAAAATGTTTAAAAAAAATTGTGACAATAGCAAAAAGTTGAAGCTATTTTAATTAGAATATTTCATCTGTTATAGATAGAAATATTACAACAACATTTTCGCTCCCCCTCCCCGCCTCTTTGGGCTTCCCAGACATGCTACAAAGGAAATTGGTCCTGTTACTTCATGGATTACATACGGCTGTCTTTAATAGCCTGAAGTGGTTTGACATTCATTGTATTTAGTGGAGGGTAATCATAAAATATAATAACCTCCCTCTTGTTTTTAAGTCTAAAAAAAAATTCATTAACTAGATGAATTGATCTTAGCTTGTTGCCTATTCATATTTTACTAGCCTTTATTAAAGATACCGATATGGGGAAAGATTGTGGAGGGGGTGGGGGAGATGAGGGAGGGGGGTGAGGGTGGGTGAGCAGGCTGCCGGCACGGGTCTTATGCAAGATTAATCTAGTGCCGGGGAAATGTTGGGTTCTTGTTTTAATCGGGGCAGGCCGGTAACAAAGAGTTCCAGGGTAATTGGATTGGTGGGTTTATGTACGGCAGTGCTACAAGGGCGTAGAGGGTATGGGGGGGGGGGGGTAAGATTAGACGGTGGGGGAGTAATAGAAGGGGGGGGGAGTAAAGGGTGGGACAGTAGAGCGTAGGGAAGAATGGGGGGGGGGGGAGGTAGAGAGTAGGGTAGAAGAAGGTGGTCAGTTAAGGGTGAAGGGAGGGGGGGTGTAGAGGGTTGGACTAGAAGTTGTAGCAGTAGAGGGTGGGGCAGTAGAAGGTGAAGGGGAGAAGTAGTAGAGGGTGTGATGGGGCCGTAGGATATGGGATGGGGTAGTACTTCTATGGGATGGGGCAGTACTTCTATGGGATGGGGCAGTACTTCTATGGGATGGGGCAGTACTTCTATGGGATGGGGCAGTACTTCTATGGGATGGGGCAGTACTTCTATGGGATGGGGCAGTACTTCTATGGGATGGGGCAGTACTTCTATGGGATGGGGCAGTACTTCTATGGGATGGGGCAGTACTTCTATAGGATGGGGCAGTACTTCTATGGGATGGGGCAGTAGAAGATGGAATGGGGCTGAAGAAGATGGAATGGGGCAGTAGAAGATAAGATGGGGCAGTAGAAGATGGGATGGGGCAGTAGAAGATGGGATGGGGCAGTAGAAGATGGGATGGGGCAGTAGAAGATTAAATGGGGCAGTAGAAGATGGGATGGGGCAGTAGAAGATGGGATGGGGCAGTAGAAGATGGGATGGGGCAGTAGAAGATGGGATGGGGCAGTAGAAGATGGGATGGGGCAGTAGAAGATGGGATGGGGCAGTAGAAGATGGGATGGGGCAGTAGAAGATGGGATGGGGCAGTAGAAGATGGAATGGGGCAGTAGAAGATGGGATGGGGCAGTAGAAGATGGAATGGGGCAGTAGAAGATGGGATGGGGCAGTAGAAGATGGAATGGGGCAGTAGAAAATGAAATGGGGCTGTAGAAGATGGGATGGGGCAGTAGAAGATGGGATTGGGCAGTACTTCTATGGGATGGGGCAGTAGAAGATGGGATGGGGCAGTAGAAGATGGGATGGGGCAGTAGAAGATGGGATGGGGCAGTAGAAGATGGGATGGGGCAGTAGAAGATGGGATGGGGCAGTAGAAGATGGAATGGGGCAGTAGAAGATGAAATGGGGCAGTAGAAGATGGGATGGGGCAGTAGAAGATGGGATTGGGCAGTAGAAGATGGGATGGGGCAGTAGAAGATGGAATGGGGCAGTAGAAGATGGAATGGGGCAGTAGAAAATGAAATGGGGCTGTAGAAGATGGGATGGGGCAGTAGAAGATGGGATTGGGCAGTACTTCTATGGGATGGGGCAGTAGAAGATGGGATGGGGCAGTAGAAGATGGGATGGGGCAGTAGAAGATGGGATGGGGTAGTACTTCTATGGGATGGGGCAGTACTTCTATGGGATGGGGCAGTACTTCTATGGGATGGGGCAGTACTTCTATGGGATGGGGCAGTACTTCTATGGGATGGGGCAGTACTTCTATGGGATGGGGCAGTACTTCTATGGGATGGGGCAGTACTTCTATGGGATGGGGCAGTACTTCTATGGGATGGGGCAGTACTTCTATAGGATGGGGCAGTACTTCTATGGGATGGGGCAGTAGAAGATGGAATGGGGCTGAAGAAGATGGAATGGGGCAGTAGAAGATAAGATGGGGCAGTAGAAGATGGGATGGGGCAGTAGAAGATGGGATGGGGCAGTAGAAGATGGGATGGGGCAGTAGAAGATTAAATGGGGCAGTAGAAGATGGGATGGGGCAGTAGAAGATGGGATGGGGCAGTAGAAGATGGGATGGGGCAGTAGAAGATGGGATGGGGCAGTAGAAGATGGGATGGGGCAGTAGAAGATGGGATGGGGCAGTAGAAGATGGGATGGGGCAGTAGAAGATGGGATGGGGCAGTAGAAGATGGAATGGGGCAGTAGAAGATGGGATGGGGCAGTAGAAGATGGAATGGGGCAGTAGAAGATGGGATGGGGCAGTAGAAGATGGAATGGGGCAGTAGAAAATGAAATGGGGCTGTAGAAGATGGGATGGGGCAGTAGAAGATGGGATTGGGCAGTACTTCTATGGGATGGGGCAGTAGAAGATGGGATGGGGCAGTAGAAGATGGGATGGGGCAGTAGAAGATGGGATGGGGCAGTAGAAGATGGGATGGGGCAGTAGAAGATGGGATGGGGCAGTAGAAGATGGAATGGGGCAGTAGAAGATGAAATGGGGCAGTAGAAGATGGGATGGGGCAGTAGAAGATGGGATTGGGCAGTAGAAGATGGGATGGGGCAGTAGAAGATGGAATGGGGCAGTAGAAGATGGAATGGGGCAGTAGAAAATGAAATGGGGCTGTAGAAGATGGGATGGGGCAGTAGAAGATGGGATTGGGCAGTACTTCTATGGGATGGGGCAGTAGAAGATGGGATGGGGCAGTAGAAGATGGGATGGGGCAGTAGAAGATGGGATGGGGCAGTAGAAGATGGGATGGGGCAGTAGAAGATGGGATGGGGCAGTAGAAGATGGGATGGGGCAGTAGAAGATGGGATGGGGCAGTAGAAGATGGGATGGGGCAGTAGAAGATGGGATGGGGCAGTAGAAGATGGGATGGGGTAGTAGAAGATGGGATGGGGCAGTAGAAGATGGGATGGGGCAGTAGAAGATGGAATGAGGCAGTAGAAGATGGGATGGGGTAGTAGAAGATGGGATGGGGTAGTAGAAGATGGGATGGGGCAGTAGAAGATGGGATGGGGCAGTAAAAGATGGGATGGGGCAGTAGAAGATGGGATGGGGTAGTAGCCTTACCGTCAGCTCGAGCTCATCACTGCCCTCGTTCTTGACGTGGAATGGCCACCAGCCCTTGACCCTCTTGTGTTTAAACAGAGACATCTGTGGCACCGACCCGTCCGTCTTCAGCATGTCCAGGGTACACAGCTTGGAGGATTTGGCGCCCCGGGGGAACCGGTTCAGGTCAAGGGTCAAGGAACCTGAGGAAAAGGTAAGTTTGGTGACAGGTGAATCTTGTAGGTAAAAGTTGACTTTTGCGGACACGTATGGACTTTTATAAGGGAAATAAATTATAGATTTTTGTTGACCGAGGGGGGGGGGAAGAGAGAGGGGGTCCAAAATCCAAAAAAAAATGTGGACGTTATAAATGGATGACCCCTAAACCGAGGTCGCAGCAGCAGGTGAACTCTACTTCACTTGCCCCATAGACCGTCAGGTTTGAAAGGGGAACTTTACTTCCTAGCAGAAATTCCTACCCATTGCAACACATACGAGCAACAGCCTTTTCTTGAACAAAAAAGAAAATAATTACGAAAATCAAAGGGGATTTCACATCATATATGTATAGTAGCTATTAGTTTTACTTTATCCAGATAAAACTAGTCTTCAATTGACCACACCAATTACACTTAAATTTACGCCTCTTATAAAAACCCATTTAGTTTATGTTTTTTTTTTTTTTTTTTTTTTTTTCGCCTTAGACATGTAATTTACAGCGCCTTAAAATATTTTAAAATGGATATTCAGAACTTCGAAAAAACTTCATATGTTTTATTTAACATAACTTTTTAAAACATTCACCCGTTTAGATTCTTTGGGAAACTTTCGTTATTTTTTCCTCTTTTTACATATAAAAATTCCCCAGAATTCATCAAAGTATTAGGTTTTTTTTTAAAAATATTTATTTTTATTTGAAAGCTTAAAGTTGTAGACATTGTTTCCATAATAGGCAAAGAATAAAATTAATGTTTTAAAAAAATTAAAAGTTACCCCGCTTATTTTTAATTTCATTTTATCAATTTTAAATTAACATTTTTTTCTCTAATGTAAGGGAGGTAATCATTGTAGCACAGAGAAATAGAAGGAAGACACTGTATATTTATTTTAAATATTAACGAATTTAAATTAAAAATATGTATTATATTTAAAATGTATAATATTGTGCCTATTTAAAATATTTTAAATGAATAGTGGAATATATGGGAGGTAATCACTGTAAGACAGTAGAAACAAAAAGAAATGCAAGGGAAATAAACCAACCCAAGAAGTCGTCAGCAGAAAAGTGGTCAGCGTCCCAGACCTGCAGATTGAGGCGGGCCGGGACCTTGGACTCGGTCTCGTCCCACGAGAACAAAGTCTCCTTTCGCGAGATGACGATTTTCTCCTCAGCCACTAGGTAGTCAAAGGGAAACAAAAACCTCCAGTTGAAGTTACCTTCCCCTGTCAATGACCTGATGAAACAGATGTCAACAGGAAAGTGAGTTGTCTGCCCATACAGGAAGTGGGGTTTGGTATAATGTAAACAAACAAATAAATAATAGCGTCTGCACTTTTACGTTATATTTGTAAATCTTTGTTTTTGTATTTTGTTTACTTGTTTATGAGGCGATAAAGATCATTTTTGTGTAGGTTGGTCGTATTCAGACTATCCTAGGGTTGATTTAAACGTGATAACTGTTTTACAGTTTAAAAACAAAACAAAAAAACACTATGTGTATGTTTATCTTTGGATTTCACCCTACACGGTTAGTTGATTTCATGCCATTAAAACTTAAATTAACACCTCAACTACACACCTCAACTACACATCTCAACTACACACTTCAACTACACATTTCACCTACACACCTCACCCACACATCTAAACTACACACCTCAACTACACACCTCAACTACACACCTCAACTACACATCTTTGTTGCTCACCGCTACTACATACTTCTGCTACACACCTCAACAACTCCCTCCATCTACAAACTTTATAAAATACATTTTTAATACTTAGTCTTCTAACATTCCTGTACTAGGCATCTACTACACACTTTAAGTACACACATACTACACACTTATAACAAACCTCAACTACACACCTACTACACACCTCAACTACACATCAACTACACATCAACTATACACCTCTAACACAAATCCTAAAACTACCTCTATTACTCACCAATAAAACCAGAGTTTGGAAGAAAAACAAAAAACAAATGAGATTGTTTTTCTTTCTTTTTATAAACAGACGCAAATAAATATTCAATTACCAATTAAACATTAATACAGACGCCATCGATATTCAAACGAGGACATATTACCTAGATAGACCTATAGAC
Organism: Physella acuta; assembly: GCF_028476545.2. Classification (NCBI taxonomy): domain Eukaryota; kingdom Metazoa; phylum Mollusca; class Gastropoda; family Physidae; genus Physella; species Physella acuta. The sequence goes on from NW_026732516.1 coordinate 145,857, forward strand.
GGCCAAATAATTTTTTAGAATGATGTAGGGCAATTTTAAAGTAGACGGCCTCTCTATGACCTGGCGGTACTCAACTGACGATTCAAACGTCTGGAAAATTAGCCAGATACGTGTCTCGATTGCTGGACAAAAATTTTTTATTGAAAAAAAAGTGCGCCGTTTACACAAACAAGAGTCCAACGTGAATCTAAACACAGGTTTACTCGCGTTGACCCTAACGTAGGCAGGTGGGGCGGGCCGGGTATTTTCATGAACCTGGTGCCACCCGGGGTCAACAGGTCAGGAGATATCGTTCAGGACCGACGTCAGTAGCGGTACCAAGGGCCCAGAGCTGCCTGCAACAACAGCGTGGTGCTGCCTGCAACAACATCGTAGAGTTGGTTCTCGTTTTCTCTGAATGTTTGTCTAAAGAGGCGAGCGTCGAGTCCAGAATTAAAATGTTGGGTGAAGTAATCGAGATGGTCCGGGGTAAACTGTTGGTAGTTTGTCTAAAGAGGCGAACGTCGAGTCAAGAATTAAAATGTTGAGTGAAGAAATTGATATGGGCCGGAATAGACCAGATTGGTCAGAATAAAGACAATGGCCATGGGAATGGCAATAGGCCAGAACAAAGACGATGGCCATGAGAACATAAATTGGCCAGAATAAAGACGATGGCCAGGGGAGTAGATATTGGCCAGAATAAAGATGATAGCCATATTAACATAACTGGCTAAAAAGATTACCTGTGAAAATGGCTGTATCTATAGTGGTGGTCTTAAAATAAAGAATAGCCCAAAACCACATCGCTAATCAACACAGGTAGGCCAGGCTAAGATTATGCTAAAGAGGGAAATTACATTGGTTTAAGTAAGATATGAACAAATAGGTATTGTTTTTTTTTTAAATATGGCCGCCGTTGCCATGGCAACCATACTTTCAGAAAAGACCCTGCTGCTTACACATATTTTCCTTCAAGTACCCTACACATCGATACACACAAATCAATACAAACACTATATTAATTGATTAAGATGTTTTTTACCCCCTTGAATTGAAAAGCTTCTTTAAAAAAGTGTTTCAAAATAAATAAATGCCAAATCAAAAAATAGTAAACCTCCATGTCTATAGTCAATAATCTTAGTAGTATAGGCAAGCAAAAGGTGAATTGGCTGCGTAGTCAATCGTCATCTATATCAACTGGCGTCATCTGTCCTACTGGCGTCATCTGTCCTACTGGCGTCATCTGTCCTACTGGCGTCATCTGTCCTACTGGCGTCATCTGTCCTACTGACGTCATCTGTCCTACTGGCGTCATCTGTCCTACTGGCGTCATCTGTCCTACTGGCGTCATCTGTCCTACTGGCGTCATCTGTCCTACTGGCGTCATCTGTCCTACTGGCGTCATCTGTCCTACTGGCGTCATCTGTCCTACTGGCGTCATCTGTCCTACTGGCGTCATCTGTCCTACTGGCGTCATCTATCCTACTGGCGTCATCTATCCTACTGGCGTCATCTGTCCTACTGGCGTCATCTGTCCTACTGGCGTCATCTGTCCTACTGGCGTCATCTGTCCTACTGGCGTCATCTGTCCTACTGGCGTCATCTGTCCTACTGGCGTCATCTGTCCTACTGGCGTCATCTGTCCTACTGGCGTCATCTGTCCTACTGGCGTCATCTATCCTACTGGCGTCATCTGTCCTACTGGCGTCATCCAAATCTGTCCTACTGGCGTCATCTGTCCTACTGGCGTCATCTGTCCTACTGGCGTCATCTGTCCTACTGGCGTCATCTGTCCTACTGGCGTCATCTGTCCTACTGGCGTCATCTGTCCTACTGGCGTCATCCAAATCTGTCCTACTGGCGTCATCTGTCCTACTGGCGTCATCCAAATCTGTCCTACTGGCGTCATCTGTCCTACTGGCGTCATCTGTCCTACTGGCGTCATCTGTCCTACTGGCGTCATCTGTCCTACTGGCGTCATCTGTCCTACTGGCGTCACCCAAGTCTGTCCTACTGGCGTCATCTGTCCTACTGGCGTCATCTGTCCTACTGGCGTCACCCAAGTCTGTCCTACTGGCGTCATCTGTCCTACTGGCGTCATCTGTCCTACTGGCGTCATCTGTCCTACTGGCGTCATCTGTCCTACTGGCGTCATCTGTCCTACTGGCGTCACCCAAGTCTGTCCTACTGGCGTCACCCAAGTCTGTCCTACTGGCGTCATCTGTCCTACTGGCGTCATCTGTCCTACTGGCGTCATCTGTCCTACTGGCGTCATCTGTCCTACTGGCGTCATCTGTCCTACTGGCGTCATCTGTCCTACTGGCGTCAACCAAGTCTGTCCTACTGGCGTCATCTGTCCTACTGGCGTCATCCAAGTCTGTCCTACTGGTGTCATCTGTCCTACTGGCGTCATCTGTCCTACTGGCGTCATCTGTCCTACTGGCGTCACCTGTCCTACTGGCGTCACCCAAGTCTGTCCTACTGGCGTCATCTGTCCAATTGGCGTCATCTGTCCTACTGACGTCATCTGTCCTACTGGCGTCATCTGTCCTACTGGCGTCATCTGTCCTACTGGCGTCATCTGTCCTACTGGCGTCATCTGTCCTACTGGCGTCACCTGTCCTACTGGCGTCACCCAAGTCTGTCCTACTGGCGTCATCTGTCCAATTGGCGTCATCTGTCCTACTGACGTCATCTGTCCTACTGGCGTCATCTGTCCTACTGGCGTCATCTGTCCTACTGGCGTCATCTGTCCTACTGGCGTCACCCAAGTCTGTCCTACTGGCGTCATCTGTCCTACTGGCGTCATCTGTCCTACTCGCGTCATCTGTCCTACTGGCGTCATCTGTCCTACTGGCGTCATCTGTCCTACTGGCGTCATCTGTCCTACTGGCGTCATCTGTCCTACTGGCGTCATCCAAATCTGTCCTACTGGCGTCATCTGTCCTACTGGCGTCATCTGTCCTACTGGCGTCATCCAAATCTGTCCTACTGGCGTCATCTGTCCTACTGGCGTCATCTGTCCTACTGGCGTCATCTGTCCTACTGGCGTCACCTGTCCTACTGGCGTCATCTGTCCTACTGGCGTCATCTGTCCTACTGGCGTCATCTGTCCTACTGGCGTCATCTGTCCTACTGGCGTCATCCAAGTCTGTCCTACTGGCGTCATCTGTCCTACTGGCGTCATCTGTCCTACTGGCGTCATCTGTCCTACTGGCGTCATCTGTCCTACTGGCGTCATCTGTCCTACTGGCGTCATCCAAGTCTGTCCTACTGGCGTCATCTGTCCTACTGGCGTCATCTGTCCTACTGGCGTCATCTGTCCTACTGGCGTCATCTGTCCTACTGGCGTCATCTGTCCTACTGGCGTCATCTGTCCTACTGGCGTCATCTGTCCTACTGGCGTCATCTGTCCTACTGGCGTCATCCAAGTCTGTCCTACTGGCGTCATCTGTCCTACTGGCGTCATCTGTCCTACTGGCGTCATCTGTCCTACTGGCGTCATCTGTCCTACTGGCGTCATCTGTCCTACTGGCGTCATCTGTCCTACTGGCGTCATCTGTCCTACTGGCGTATTCTGTCCTACTGGCGTCATCTGTCCTACTGACGTCATCTGTCCTACTGGCGTCATCTGTCCTACTGGCGTCATCTGTCCTACTGGCGTCATCTGTCCTACTGGCGTCATCTGTCCTACTGGCGTCATCTGTCCTACTTGCGTCATCTGTCCTACTGGCGTCATCTGTCCTACTGGCGTCATCCAAGTCTGTCCTACTGGCGTCATCTGTCCTACTGGCGTCATCTGTCCTACTGGCGTCATCTGTCCTACTGGCGTCATCTGTCCTACTGGCGTCATCTGTCCTACTGGCGTCATCTGTCCTACTGGCGTCATCTGTCCTACTGGCGTCATCCAAATCTGTCCTACTGGCGTCATCTGTCCTACTGGCGTCATCCAAATCTGTCCTACTGGCGTCATCTGTCCTACTGGCGTCATCTGTCCTACTGGCGTCATCTGTCCTACTGGCGTCATCTGTCCTACCGGCGTCATCTGTCCTACTGACGTCATCTGTCCTACTGGCGTCATCTGTCCTACTGGCGTCACCCAAGTCTGTCCTACTGGTGTCATCTGTCCAATTGGCGTCATCTGTCCTACTGGCGTCATCTGTCCTACTGGCGTCATCTGTCCTACTGGCGTCACCCAAGTCTGTCCTACTGGCGTCATCTATCCTACTGGCGTCATCTGTCCTACTGGCGTCATCTGTCCTACTGGCGTCATCTATCCTACTGGCGTCATCTGTCCTACTGGCGTCATCTGTCCTACTGGCGTCATCCAAATCTGTCCTACTGGCGTCATCTGTCCTACTGGCGTCATCTGTCCTACTGACGTCATCTGTCCTACTGGCGTCATCTGTCCTACTGGCGTCATCTGTCCTACTGGCGTCATCTGTCCTACTGGCGTCATCTGTCCTACTGGCGTCATCTGTCCTACTGGCGTCATCTGTCCTACTGGCGTCATCTGTCCTACTGGCGTCATCTGTCCTACTCGCGTCATCTGTCCTACTGGCGTCATCTGTCCTACTGGCGTCATCTGTCCTACTGGCGTGTTCTGTCCTACTGGCGTATTCTGTCCTACTGGCGTCATCCAAATCTGTCCTACTGGCGTCATCTGTCCTACTGGCGTCATCTGTCCTACTGGCGTCATCTGTCCTACTGGCGTCATCCAAATCTGTCCTACTGGCGTCATCTGTCCTACTGGCGTCATCTGTCCTACTGGCGTCATCCAAATCTGTCCTACTGGCGTCATCTGTCCTACTGGCGTCATCTGTCCTACTGGCGTCATCTGTCCTACTGGCGTCATCTGTCCTACTGGCGTCATCTGTCCTACTGGCGTCATCTGTCCTACTGGCGTCATCTGTCCTACTGGCGTCATCTGTCCTACTGGCGTCATCTGTCCTACTGGCGTCATCTGTCCTACTGGCGTCATCTGTCCTACTGGCGTCACCCAAGTCTGTCCTACTGGCGTCATCTGTCCTACTGGCGTCATCTGTCCTACTGGCGTCATCTGTCCTACTGGCGTCACCCAAGTCTGTCCTACTGGCGTCATCTGTCCTACTGGCGTCATCTGTCCTACTGGCGTCATCTGTCCTACTGGCGTCACCCAAGTCTGTCCTACTGGCGTCATCTGTCCTACTGGCGTCATCTGTCCTACTGGCGTCACCCAAGTCTGTCCTACTGGCGTCATCTGTCCTACTGGCGTCATCTGTCCTACTGGCGTCACCCAAGTCTGTCCTACTGGCGTCATCTGTCCTACTGGCGTCATCTGTCCTACTCGCGTCATCTGTCCTACTGGCTTCATCTGTCCTACCGGCGTCATCTGTCCTACTGGCGTCATCTGTCCTACTGGCGTCATCTGTCCTACTGGCGTCATCCAAATCTGTCCTACTGGCGTGATCTGTCCTACTGGCGTGATCTGTCCTACTGGCGTCATCCAAATCTGTCCTACTGGCGTCATCTGTCCTACTGGCGTCATCCAAATCTGTCCTACTGGCGTCATCTGTCCTACTGGCGTCATCTGTCCTACTGGCGTCATCTGTCCTACTGGCGTCATCTGTCCTACTGGCGTCATCTGTCCTACTGGCGTCATCTGTCCTACTGGCGTCATCCAAGTCTGTCCTACTGGCGTCATCTGTCCTACTGGCGTCATCTGTCCTACTGGCGTCATCTGTCCTACTGGCGTCATCTGTCCTACTGGCGTCATCTGTCCTACTGGCGTCATCTGTCCTACTGACGTCATCTGTCCTACTGGCGTCATCTGTCCTACTGGCGTCATCTGTCCTACTGACGTCATCTGTCCTACTGACGTCATCTGTCCTACTGGCGTCATCTGTCCTACTGACGTCATCTGTCCTACTGGCGTCATCTGTCCTACTGGCGTCATCTGTCCTACTGGCGTCATCTGTCCTACTGACGTCATCTGTCCTACTGGCGTCATCTGTCCTACTGGCGTCATCTGTCCTACTGACGTCATCTGTCCTACTGGCGTCATCTGTCCTACTGGCGTATTCTGTCCTACTGGCGTCATCTGTCCTACTGACGTCATCTGTCCTACTGGCGTTATCTGTCCTACTGGCGTCATCTGTCCTACTGGCGTCACCCAAGTCTGTCCTACTGGCGTCATCCAAATCTGTCCTACTGGCGTCATCTGTCCTACTGGCGTCATCTGTCCTACTGGCGTCACCCAAGTCTGTCCTACTGGCGTCATCTGTCCTACTGGCGTCATCTGTCCTACTGGCGTCATCTGTCCTACTGGCGTCATCTGTCCTACTGGCGTCACCCAAGTCTGTCCTACTGGCGTCATCTGTCCTACTGGCGTCATCTGTCCTACTGGCGTCATCTGTCCTACTGGCGTCATCTGTCCTACTGGCGTCATCTGTCCTACTGGCGTCACCCAAGTCTGTCCTACTGGCGTCATCTGTCCTACTGGCGTCATCTGTCCTACTCGCGTCATCTGTCCTACTGGCTTCATCTGTCCTACCGGCGTCATCTGTCCTACTGGCGTCATCTGTCCTACTGGCGTCATCTGTCCTACTGGCGTCATCCAAATCTGTCCTACTGGCGTCATCTGTCCTACTGGCGTCATCTGTCCTACTGGCGTCATCTGTCCTACTGGCGTCATCCAAATCTGTCCTACTGGCGTCATCTGTCCTACTGGCGTCATCTGTCCTACTGGCGTCATCTGTCCTACTGGCGTCATCTGTCCTACTGGCGTCATCTGTCCTACTGGCGTCATCTGTCCTACTGGCGTCATCCAAATCTGTCCTACTGGCGTCATCTGTCCTACTGGCGTCATCTGTCCTACTGGCGTCATCTGTCCTACTGGCGTCATCTGTCCTACTGGCGTCATCTGTCCTACTGGCGTCATCTGTCCTACTGGCGTCATCTGTCCTACTGGCGTCATCCAAATCTGTCCTACTGGCGTCATCTGTCCTACTGGCGTCATCCAAATCTGTCCTACTGGCGTCATCTGTCCTACTGGCGTCATCTGTCCTACTGGCGTCATCTGTCCTACTGGCGTCATCTGTCCTACTGGCGTCATCTGTCCTACTGGCGTCATCTGTCCTACTGGCGTCATCCAAGTCTGTCCTACTGGCGTCATCTGTCCTACTGGCGTCATCTGTCCTACTGGCGTCATCTGCTACTGGTGTCATCTGTCCTACTGGCGTCATCTGTCCTACTGGCGTCATCTGTCCTACTGGCGTCATCTGTCCTACTGGCGTCATCCAAGTCTGTCCTACTGGCGTCATCCAAATCTGTCCTACTGGCGTCATCTGTCCTACTGGCGTCATCTGTCCTACTGGCATCATCTGTCCTACTGGCGTCATCTGTCCTACTGGCGTCATCTGTCCTACTGGCGTCATCTGTCCTACTGGCGTCATCTGTCCTACCGGCGTCATCTGTCCTACTGGCGTCACCCAAGTCTGTCCTACTGGCGTCATCTGTCCTACTGGCGTCATCTGTCCTACTGGCGTCATCTGTCCTACTGGCGTCATCTGTCCTACTGGCGTCATCCAAGTCTGTCCTACTGGCGTCATCTGTCCTACTGGCGTCATCTGTCCTACTGACGTCATCTGTCCTACTGGCGTCATCTGTCCTACTGGCGTCATCTGTCCTACTGGCGTCATCTGTCCTACTGGCGTCACCCAAGTCTGTCCTACTGGCGTCATCTGTCCTACTGGCGTCATCTGTCCTACTGGCGTCACCCAAGTCTGTCCTACTGGCGTCATCTGTCCTACTGGCGTCATCTGTCCTACTGGCGTCATCTGTCCTACTGGCGTCACCTGTCCTACTGGCGTCACCCAAGTCTGTCCTACTGGCGTCATCTGTCCAGTTGGCGTCATCTGTCCTACTGGCGTCATCTGTCTTACTGGCGTCATCTGTCCTACTGGCGTCATCCAAATCTGTCCTACTGGCGTCATCTGTCCTACTGGCGTCATCCAAATCTGTCCTACTGGCGTCATCTGTCCTACTGGCGTCATCTGTCCTACTGGCGTCATCTGTCCTACTGGCGTCATCTGTCCTACTGGCGTCATCTGTCCTACTGGCGTCATCTGTCCTACTGGCGTCATCTGTCCTACTGGCGTCATCTGTCCTACTGGCGTCACCCAAGTCTGTCCTACTGGCGTCATCTGTCCTACTGGCGTCATCTGTCCTACTGGCGTCATCTGTCCTACTGGCGTCACCCAAGTCTGTCCTACTGGCGTCATCTGTCCTACTGGCGTCATCTGTCCTACTGGCGTCATCTGTCCTACTGGCGTCATCTGTCCTACTGGCGTCATCTGTCCTACTGGCGTCACCCAAGTCTGTCCTACTGGCGTCATCTGTCCTACTGGCGTCATCTGTCCTACTCGCGTCATCTGTCCTACTGGCTTCATCTGTCCTACCGGCGTCATCTGTCCTACTGGCGTCATCTGTCCTACTAGCGTCATCCAAATCTGTCCTACTGGCGTCATCTGTCCTACTGGCGTCATCTGTCCTACTGGCGTCATCCAAATCTGTCCTACTGGCGTCATCTGTCCTACTGGCGTCATCCAAATCTGTCCTACTGGCGTCATCTGTCCTACTGGCGTCATCTGTCCTACTGGCGTCATCTGTCCTACTGGCGTCATCTGTCCTACTGGCGTCATCTGTCCTACTGGCGTCATCTGTCCTACTGGCGTCATCCAAGTCTGTCCTACTGGCGTCATCTGTCCTACTGGCGTCATCTGTCCTACTGGCGTCATCTGTCCTACTGGCGTCACCCAAGTCTGTCCTACTGGCGTCATCTGTCCTACTGGCGTCATCTGTCCTACTGGCGTCATCTGTCCTACTGGCGTCATCTGTCCTACTGGCGTCATCTGTCCTACTGGCGTCACCCAAGTCTGTCCTACTGGCGTCATCTGTCCTACTGGCGTCATCTGTCCTACTCGCGTCATCTGTCCTACTGGCTTCATCTGTCCTACCGGCGTCATCTGTCCTACTGGCGTCATCTGTCCTACTGGCGTCATCTGTCCTACTGGCGTCATCCAAATCTGTCCTACTGGCGTCATCTGTCCTACTGGCGTCATCTGTCCTACTGGCGTCATCCAAATCTGTCCTACTGGCGTCATCTGTCCTACTGGCGTCATCCAAATCCGTCCTACTGGCGTCATCTTTCCTACTGGCGTCATCTGTCCTACTGGCGTCATCTGTCCTACTGGCGTCATCTGTCCTACTGGCGTCATCTGTCCTACTGGCGTCATCTGTCCTACTGGCGTCATCCAAGTCTGTCCTACTGGCGTCATCTGTCCTACTGGCGTCATCTGTCCTACTGGCGTCATCTGTCCTACTGGCGTCATCTGTCCTACTGGCGTCATCTGTCCTACTGGCGTCATGCAAGTCTGTCCTACTGGCGTCATCTGTCCTACTGGCGTCATCTGTCCTACTGGCGTCATCTGTCCTACTGGCGTCATCTGTCCTACTGGCGTCATCTGTCCTACTGGCGTCATCTGTCCTACTGGCGTCATCTGTCCTACTGGCGTCATCTGTCCTACTGGCGTCATCCAAGTCTGTCCTACTGGCGTCATCTGTCCTACTGGCGTCATCTGTCCTACTGGCGTCATCTGTCCTACTGGCGTCATCTGTCCTACTGGCGTCATCTGTCCTACTGGCGTCATCTGTCCTACTGGCGTCATCTGTCCTACTGGCGTATTCTGTCCTACTGGCGTCATCTGTCCTACTGACGTCATCTGTCCTACTGGCGTCATCTGTCCTACTGGCGTCATCTGTCCTACTGGCGTCATCTGTCCTACTGGCGTCATCTGTCCTACTGGCGTCATCTGTCCTACTGGCGTCATCTGTCCTACTGGCGTCATCTGTCCTACTGGCGTCATCTGTCCTACTGGCGTCATCTGTCCTACTGGCGTCATCTGTCCTACTGGCGTCATCTGTCCTACTGGCGTCATCTGTCCTACTGGCGTCATCCAAGTCTGTCCTACTGGCGTCATCTGTCCTACTGGCGTCATCTGTCCTACTGGCGTCATCTGTCCTACTGGCGTCATCTGTCCTACTGGCGTCATCTGTCCTACTGGCGTCATCTGTCCTACTGGCGTATTCTGTCCTACTGGCGTCATCTGTCCTACTGACGTCATCTGTCCTACTGGCGTCATCTGTCCTACTGGCGTCATCTGTCCTACTGGCGTCATCTGTCCTACTGGCGTCATCTGTCCTACTGGCGTCATCTGTCCTACTTGCGTCATCTGTCCTACTGGCGTCATCTGTCCTACTGGCGTCATCCAAGTCTGTCCTACTGGCGTCATCTGTCCTACTGGCGTCATCTGTCCTACTGGCGTCATCTGTCCTACTGGCGTCATCTGTCCTACTGGCGTCATCTGTCCTACTGGCGTCATCTGTCCTACTGGCGTCATCTGTCCTACTGGCGTCATCCAAATCTGTCCTACTGGCGTCATCTGTCCTACTGGCGTCATCCAAATCTGTCCTACTGGCGTCATCTGTCCTACTGGCGTCATCTGTCCTACTGGCGTCATCTGTCCTACTGGCGTCATCTGTCCTACCGGCGTCATCTGTCCTACTGACGTCATCTGTCCTACTGGCGTCATCTGTCCTACTGGCGTCACCCAAGTCTGTCCTACTGGCGTCATCTGTCCAATTGGCGTCATCTGTCCTACTGGCGTCATCTGTCCTACTGGCGTCATCTGTCCTACTGGCGTCACCCAAGTCTGTCCTACTGGCGTCATCTATCCTACTGGCGTCATCTGTCCTACTGGCGTCATCTGTCCTACTGGCGTCATCTATCCTACTGGCGTCATCTGTCCTACTGGCGTCATCTGTCCTACTGGCGTCATCCAAATCTGTCCTACTGGCGTCATCTGTCCTACTGGCGTCATCTGTCCTACTGACGTCATCTGTCCTACTGGCGTCATCTGTCCTACTGGCGTCATCTGTCCTACTGGCATCATCTGTCCTACTGGCGTCATCTGTCCTACTGGCGTCATCTGTCCTACTGGCGTCATCTGTCCTACTGGCGTCATCTGTCCTACCGGCGTCATCTGTCCTACTGGCGTCACCCAAGTCTGTCCTACTGGCGTCATCTGCCCTACTGGCGTCATCTGTCCTACTGGCGTCATCTGTCCTACTGGCGTCATCTGTCCTACTGGCGTCATCTGTCCTACTGGCGTCACCCAAGTCTGTCCTACTGGCGTCATCTGTCCTACTGGCGTCATCTGTCCTACTGGCGTCATCTGTCCTACTGGCGTCACCTGTCCTACTGGCGTCACCCAAGTCTGTCCTACTGGCGTCATCTGTCCAGTTGGCGTCATCTGTCCTACTGGCGTCATCTGTCTTACTGGCGTCATCTGTCCTACTGGCGTCATCCAAATCTGTCCTACTGGCGTCATCTGTCCTACTGGCGTCATCCAAATCTGTCCTACTGGCGTCATCTGTCCTACTGGCGTCATCTGTCCTACTGGCGTCATCTGTCCTACTGGCGTCATCTGTCCTACTGGCGTCATCTGTCCTACTGGCGTCATCTGTCCTACTGGCGTCATCTGTCCTACTGGCGTCATCTGTCCTACTGGCGTCACCCAAGTCTGTCCTACTGGCGTCATCTGTCCTACTGGCGTCATCTGTCCTACTGGCGTCATCTGTCCTACTGGCGTCACCCAAGTCTGTCCTACTGGCGTCATCTGTCCTACTGGCGTCATCTGTCCTACTGGCGTCATCTGTCCTACTGGCGTCATCTGTCCTACTGGCGTCATCTGTCCTACTGGCGTCACCCAAGTCTGTCCTACTGGCGTCATCTGTCCTACTGGCGTCATCTGTCCTACTCGCGTCATCTGTCCTACTGGCTTCATCTGTCCTACCGGCGTCATCTGTCCTACTGGCGTCATCTGTCCTACTGGCGTCATCCAAATCTGTCCTACTGGCGTCATCTGTCCTACTGGCGTCATCTGTCCTACTGGCGTCATCTGTCCTACTGGCGTCATCTGTCCTACTGGCGTCATCCAAATCTGTCCTACTGGCGTCATCTGTCCTACTGGCGTCATCTGTCCTACTGGCGTCATCTGTCCTACTGGCGTCATCTGTCCTACTGGCGTCATCTGTCCTACTGGCGTCATCTGTCCTACTGGCGTCATCTGTCCTACTGGCGTCATCTGTCCTACTGGCGTCATCCAAGTCTGTCCTACTGGCGTCATCTGTCCTACTGGCGTCATCTGTCCTACTGGCGTCATCTGTCCTACTGGCGTCACCCAAGTCTGTCCTACTGGCGTCATCTGTCCTACTGGCGTCATCTGTCCTACTGGCGTCATCTGTCCTACTGGCGTCATCTGTCCTACTGGCGTCATCTGTCCTACTGGCGTCACCCAAGTCTGTCCTACTGGCGTCATCTGTCCTACTGGCGTCATCTGTCCTACTGGCGTCATCTGTCCTACTGGCGTCATCTGTCCTACTGGCGTCACCCAAGTCTGTCCTACTGGCGTCATCTGTCCTACTGGCGTCATCTGTCCTACTGGCGTCATCTGTCCTACTGGCGTCATCTGTCCTACTGGCGTCATCTGTCCTACTGGCGTCACCCAAGTCTGTCCTACTGGCGTCATCTGTCCTACTGGCGTCATCTGTCCTACTCGCGTCATCTGTCCTACTGGCTTCATCTGTCCTACCGGCGTCATCTGTCCTACTGGCGTCATCTGTCCTACTGGCGTCATCTGTCCTACTGGCGTCATCCAAATCTGTCCTACTGGCGTCATCTGTCCTACTGGCGTCATCTGTCCTACTGGCGTCATCTGTCCTACTGGCGTCATCCAAATCTGTCCTACTGGCGTCATCTGTCCTACTGGCGTCATCTGTCCTACTGGCGTCATCTGTCCTACTGGCGTCATCTGTCCTACTGGCGTCATCTGTCCTACTGGCGTCATCTGTCCTACTGGCGTCATCCAAATCTGTCCTACTGGCGTCATCTGTCCTACTGGCGTCATCTGTCCTACTGGCGTCATCTGTCCTACTGGCGTCATCTGTCCTACTGGCGTCATCTGTCCTACTGGCGTCATCTGTCCTACTGGCGTCATCCAAATCTGTCCTACTGGCGTCATCTGTCCTACTGGCGTCATCCAAATCTGTCCTACTGGCGTCATCTGTCCTACTGGCGTCATCTGTCCTACTGGCGTCATCTGTCCTACTGGCGTCATCTGTCCTACTGGCGTCATCTGTCCTACTGGCGTCATCTGTCCTACTGGCGTCATCCAAGTCTGTCCTACTGGCGTCATCTGTCCTACTGGCGTCATCTGTCCTACTGGCGTCATCTGCTACTGGTGTCATCTGTCCTACTGGCGTCATCTGTCCTACTGGCGTCATCTGTCCTACTGGCGTCATCTGTCCTACTGGCGTCATCCAAGTCTGTCCTACTGGCGTCATCCAAATCTGTCCTACTGGCGTCATCTGTCCTACTGGCGTCATCTGCTACTGGTGTCATCTGTCCTACTGGCGTCATCTGTCCTACTGGCGTCATCTGTCCTACTGGCGTCATCTGTCCTACTGGCGTCACCTGTCCTACTGGCGTCACCCAAGTCTGTCCTACTGGCGTCATCTGTCCAGTTGGCGTCATCTGTCCTACTGGCGTCATCTGTCTTACTGGCGTCATCTGTCCTACTGGCGTCATCCAAATCTGTCCTACTGGCGTCATCTGTCCTACTGGCGTCATCCAAATCTGTCCTACTGGCGTCATCTGTCCTACTGGCGTCATCTGTCCTACTGGCGTCATCTGTCCTACTGGCGTCATCTGTCCTACTGGCGTCATCTGTCCTACTGGCGTCATCTGTCCTACTGGCGTCATCTGTCCTACTGGCGTCATCTGTCCTACTGGTGTCACCCAAGTCTGTCCTACTGGCGTCATCTGTCCTACTGGCGTCATCTGTCCTACTGGCGTCATCTGTCCTACTGGCGTCACCCAAGTCTGTCCTACTGGCGTCATCTGTCCTACTGGCGTCATCTGTCCTACTGGCGTCATCTGTCCTACTGGCGTCATCTGTCCTACTGGCGTCATCTGTCCTACTGGCGTCACCCAAGTCTGTCCTACTGGCGTCATCTGTCCTACTGGCGTCATCTGTCCTACTCGCGTCATCTGTCCTACTGGCTTCATCTGTCCTACCGGCGTCATCTGTCCTACTGGCGTCATCTGTCCTACTAGCGTCATCCAAATCTGTCCTACTGGCGTCATCTGTCCTACTGGCGTCATCTGTCCTACTGGCGTCATCCAAATCTGTCCTACTGGCGTCATCTGTCCTACTGGCGTCATCCAAATCTGTCCTACTGGCGTCATCTGTCCTACTGGCGTCATCTGTCCTACTGGCGTCATCTGTCCTACTGGCGTCATCTGTCCTACTGGCGTCATCTGTCCTACTGGCGTCATCTGTCCTACTGGCGTCATCCAAGTCTGTCCTACTGGCGTCATCTGTCCTACTGGCGTCATCTGTCCTACTGGCGTCATCTGTCCTACTGGCGTCACCCAAGTCTGTCCTACTGGCGTCATCTGTCCTACTGGCGTCATCTGTCCTACTGGCGTCATCTGTCCTACTGGCGTCATCTGTCCTACTGGCGTCATCTGTCCTACTGGCGTCACCCAAGTCTGTCCTACTGGCGTCATCTGTCCTACTGGCGTCATCTGTCCTACTCGCGTCATCTGTCCTACTGGCTTCATCTGTCCTACCGGCGTCATCTGTCCTACTGGCGTCATCTGTCCTACTGGCGTCATCTGTCCTACTGGCGTCATCCAAATCTGTCCTACTGGCGTCATCTGTCCTACTGGCGTCATCTGTCCTACTGGCGTCATCCAAATCTGTCCTACTGGCGTCATCTGTCCTACTGGCGTCATCCAAATCCGTCCTACTGGCGTCATCTTTCCTACTGGCGTCATCTGTCCTACTGGCGTCATCTGTCCTACTGGCGTCATCTGTCCTACTGGCGTCATCTGTCCTACTGGCGTCATCTGTCCTACTGGCGTCATCCAAGTCTGTCCTACTGGCGTCATCTGTCCTACTGGCGTCATCTGTCCTACTGGCGTCATCTGTCCTACTGGCGTCATCTGTCCTACTGGCGTCATCTGTCCTACTGGCGTCATGCAAGTCTGTCCTACTGGCGTCATCTGTCCTACTGGCGTCATCTGTCCTACTGGCGTTATCTGTCCTACTGGCGTCATCTGTCCTACTGGCGTCATCTGTCCTACTGGCGTCATCTGTCCTACTGGCGTCATCTGTCCTACTGGCGTCATCTGTCCTACTGGCGTCATCCAAGTCTGTCCTACTGGCGTCATCTGTCCTACTGGCGTCATCTGTCCTACTGGCGTCATCTGTCCTACTGGCGTCATCTGTCCTACTGGCGTCATCTGTCCTACTGGCGTCATCTGTCCTACTGGCGTCATCTGTCCTACTGGCGTATTCTGTCCTACTGGCGTCATCTGTCCTACTGACGTCATCTGTCCTACTGGCGTCATCTGTCCTACTGGCGTCATCTGTCCTACTGGCGTCATCTGTCCTACTGGCGTCATCTGTCCTACTGGCGTCATCTGTCCTACTGGCGTCATCTGTCCTACTGGCGTCATCTGTCCTACTGGCGTCATCTGTCCTACTGGCGTCATCTGTCCTACTGGCGTCATCTGTCCTACTGGCGTCATCTGTCCTACTGGCGTCATCTGTCCTACTGGCGTCATCCAAGTCTGTCCTACTGGCGTCATCTGTCCTACTGGCGTCATCTGTCCTACTGGCGTCATCTGTCCTACTGGCGTCATCTGTCCTACTGGCGTCATCTGTCCTACTGGCGTCATCTGTCCTACTGGCGTATTCTGTCCTACTGGCGTCATCTGTCCTACTGACGTCATCTGTCCTACTGGCGTCATCTGTCCTACTGGCGTCATCTGTCCTACTGGCGTCATCTGTCCTACTGGCGTCATCTGTCCTACTGGCGTCATCTGTCCTACTTGCGTCATCTGTCCTACTGGCGTCATCTGTCCTACTGGCGTCATCCAAGTCTGTCCTACTGGCGTCATCTGTCCTACTGGCGTCATCTGTCCTACTGGCGTCATCTGTCCTACTGGCGTCATCTGTCCTACTGGCGTCATCTGTCCTACTGGCGTCATCTGTCCTACTGGCGTCATCTGTCCTACTGGCGTCATCCAAATCTGTCCTACTGGCGTCATCTGTCCTACTGGCGTCATCCAAATCTGTCCTACTGGCGTCATCTGTCCTACTGGCGTCATCTGTCCTACTGGCGTCATCTGTCCTACTGGCGTCATCTGTCCTACCGGCGTCATCTGTCCTACTGACGTCATCTGTCCTACTGGCGTCATCTGTCCTACTGGCGTCACCCAAGTCTGTCCTACTGGCGTCATCTGTCCAATTGGCGTCATCTGTCCTACTGGCGTCATCTGTCCTACTGGCGTCATCTGTCCTACTGGCGTCACCCAAGTCTGTCCTACTGGCGTCATCTATCCTACTGGCGTCATCTGTCCTACTGGCGTCATCTGTCCTACTGGCGTCATCTATCCTACTGGCGTCATCTGTCCTACTGGCGTCATCTGTCCTACTGGCGTCATCCAAATCTGTCCTACTGGCGTCATCTGTCCTACTGGCGTCATCTGTCCTACTGACGTCATCTGTCCTACTGGCGTCATCTGTCCTACTGGCGTCATCTGTCCTACTGGCATCATCTGTCCTACTGGCGTCATCTGTCCTACTGGCGTCATCTGTCCTACTGGCGTCATCTGTCCTACTGGCGTCATCTGTCCTACCGGCGTCATCTGTCCTACTGGCGTCACCCAAGTCTGTCCTACTGGCGTCATCTGCCCTACTGGCGTCATCTGTCCTACTGGCGTCATCTGTCCTACTGGCGTCATCTGTCCTACTGGCGTCATCTGTCCTACTGGCGTCACCCAAGTCTGTCCTACTGGCGTCATCTGTCCTACTGGCGTCATCTGTCCTACTGGCGTCATCTGTCCTACTGGCGTCACCTGTCCTACTGGCGTCACCCAAGTCTGTCCTACTGGCGTCATCTGTCCAGTTGGCGTCATCTGTCCTACTGGCGTCATCTGTCTTACTGGCGTCATCTGTCCTACTGGCGTCATCCAAATCTGTCCTACTGGCGTCATCTGTCCTACTGGCGTCATCCAAATCTGTCCTACTGGCGTCATCTGTCCTACTGGCGTCATCTGTCCTACTGGCGTCATCTGTCCTACTGGCGTCATCTGTCCTACTGGCGTCATCTGTCCTACTGGCGTCATCTGTCCTACTGGCGTCATCTGTCCTACTGGCGTCATCTGTCCTACTGGCGTCACCCAAGTCTGTCCTACTGGCGTCATCTGTCCTACTGGCGTCATCTGTCCTACTGGCGTCATCTGTCCTACTGGCGTCACCCAAGTCTGTCCTACTGGCGTCATCTGTCCTACTGGCGTCATCTGTCCTACTGGCGTCATCTGTCCTACTGGCGTCATCTGTCCTACTGGCGTCATCTGTCCTACTGGCGTCACCCAAGTCTGTCCTACTGGCGTCATCTGTCCTACTGGCGTCATCTGTCCTACTCGCGTCATCTGTCCTACTGGCTTCATCTGTCCTACCGGCGTCATCTGTCCTACTGGCGTCATCTGTCCTACTGGCGTCATCCAAATCTGTCCTACTGGCGTCATCTGTCCTACTGGCGTCATCTGTCCTACTGGCGTCATCTGTCCTACTGGCGTCATCTGTCCTACTGGCGTCATCCAAATCTGTCCTACTGGCGTCATCTGTCCTACTGGCGTCATCTGTCCTACTGGCGTCATCTGTCCTACTGGCGTCATCTGTCCTACTGGCGTCATCTGTCCTACTGGCGTCATCTGTCCTACTGGCGTCATCTGTCCTACTGGCGTCATCTGTCCTACTGGCGTCATCCAAGTCTGTCCTACTGGCGTCATCTGTCCTACTGGCGTCATCTGTCCTACTGGCGTCATCTGTCCTACTGGCGTCACCCAAGTCTGTCCTACTGGCGTCATCTGTCCTACTGGCGTCATCTGTCCTACTGGCGTCATCTGTCCTACTGGCGTCATCTGTCCTACTGGCGTCATCTGTCCTACTGGCGTCACCCAAGTCTGTCCTACTGGCGTCATCTGTCCTACTGGCGTCATCTGTCCTACTGGCGTCATCTGTCCTACTGGCGTCATCTGTCCTACTGGCGTCACCCAAGTCTGTCCTACTGGCGTCATCTGTCCTACTGGCGTCATCTGTCCTACTGGCGTCATCTGTCCTACTGGCGTCATCTGTCCTACTGGCGTCATCTGTCCTACTGGCGTCACCCAAGTCTGTCCTACTGGCGTCATCTGTCCTACTGGCGTCATCTGTCCTACTCGCGTCATCTGTCCTACTGGCTTCATCTGTCCTACCGGCGTCATCTGTCCTACTGGCGTCATCTGTCCTACTGGCGTCATCTGTCCTACTGGCGTCATCCAAATCTGTCCTACTGGCGTCATCTGTCCTACTGGCGTCATCTGTCCTACTGGCGTCATCTGTCCTACTGGCGTCATCCAAATCTGTCCTACTGGCGTCATCTGTCCTACTGGCGTCATCTGTCCTACTGGCGTCATCTGTCCTACTGGCGTCATCTGTCCTACTGGCGTCATCTGTCCTACTGGCGTCATCTGTCCTACTGGCGTCATCCAAATCTGTCCTACTGGCGTCATCTGTCCTACTGGCGTCATCTGTCCTACTGGCGTCATCTGTCCTACTGGCGTCATCTGTCCTACTGGCGTCATCTGTCCTACTGGCGTCATCTGTCCTACTGGCGTCATCCAAATCTGTCCTACTGGCGTCATCTGTCCTACTGGCGTCATCCAAATCTGTCCTACTGGCGTCATCTGTCCTACTGGCGTCATCTGTCCTACTGGCGTCATCTGTCCTACTGGCGTCATCTGTCCTACTGGCGTCATCTGTCCTACTGGCGTCATCTGTCCTACTGGCGTCATCCAAGTCTGTCCTACTGGCGTCATCTGTCCTACTGGCGTCATCTGTCCTACTGGCGTCATCTGCTACTGGTGTCATCTGTCCTACTGGCGTCATCTGTCCTACTGGCGTCATCTGTCCTACTGGCGTCATCTGTCCTACTGGCGTCATCCAAGTCTGTCCTACTGGCGTCATCCAAATCTGTCCTACTGGCGTCATCTGTCCTACTGGCGTCATCTGTCCTACTGGCATCATCTGTCCTACTGGCGTCATCTGTCCTACTGGCGTCATCTGTCCTACTGGCGTCATCTGTCCTACTGGCGTCATCTGTCCTACCGGCGTCATCTGTCCTACTGGCGTCACCCAAGTCTGTCCTACTGGCGTCATCTGTCCTACTGGCGTCATCTGTCCTACTGGCGTCATCTGTCCTACTGGCGTCATCTGTCCTACTGGCGTCATCCAAGTCTGTCCTACTGGCGTCATCTGTCCTACTGGCGTCATCTGTCCTACTGACGTCATCTGTCCTACTGGCGTCATCTGTCCTACTGGCGTCATCTGTCCTACTGGCGTCATCTGTCCTACTGGCGTCACCCAAGTCTGTCCTACTGGCGTCATCTGTCCTACTGGCGTCATCTGTCCTACTGGCGTCACCCAAGTCTGTCCTACTGGCGTCATCTGTCCTACTGGCGTCATCTGTCCTACTGGCGTCATCTGTCCTACTGGCGTCACCTGTCCTACTGGCGTCACCCAAGTCTGTCCTACTGGCGTCATCTGTCCAGTTGGCGTCATCTGTCCTACTGGCGTCATCTGTCTTACTGGCGTCATCTGTCCTACTGGCGTCATCCAAATCTGTCCTACTGGCGTCATCTGTCCTACTGGCGTCATCCAAATCTGTCCTACTGGCGTCATCTGTCCTACTGGCGTCATCTGTCCTACTGGCGTCATCTGTCCTACTGGCGTCATCTGTCCTACTGGCGTCATCTGTCCTACTGGCGTCATCTGTCCTACTGGCGTCATCTGTCCTACTGGCGTCATCTGTCCTACTGGCGTCACCCAAGTCTGTCCTACTGGCGTCATCTGTCCTACTGGCGTCATCTGTCCTACTGGCGTCATCTGTCCTACTGGCGTCACCCAAGTCTGTCCTACTGGCGTCATCTGTCCTACTGGCGTCATCTGTCCTACTGGCGTCATCTGTCCTACTGGCGTCATCTGTCCTACTGGCGTCATCTGTCCTACTGGCGTCACCCAAGTCTGTCCTACTGGCGTCATCTGTCCTACTGGCGTCATCTGTCCTACTCGCGTCATCTGTCCTACTGGCTTCATCTGTCCTACCGGCGTCATCTGTCCTACTGGCGTCATCTGTCCTACTAGCGTCATCCAAATCTGTCCTACTGGCGTCATCTGTCCTACTGGCGTCATCTGTCCTACTGGCGTCATCCAAATCTGTCCTACTGGCGTCATCTGTCCTACTGGCGTCATCCAAATCTGTCCTACTGGCGTCATCTGTCCTACTGGCGTCATCTGTCCTACTGGCGTCATCTGTCCTACTGGCGTCATCTGTCCTACTGGCGTCATCTGTCCTACTGGCGTCATCTGTCCTACTGGCGTCATCCAAGTCTGTCCTACTGGCGTCATCTGTCCTACTGGCGTCATCTGTCCTACTGGCGTCATCTGTCCTACTGGCGTCACCCAAGTCTGTCCTACTGGCGTCATCTGTCCTACTGGCGTCATCTGTCCTACTGGCGTCATCTGTCCTACTGGCGTCATCTGTCCTACTGGCGTCATCTGTCCTACTGGCGTCACCCAAGTCTGTCCTACTGGCGTCATCTGTCCTACTGGCGTCATCTGTCCTACTCGCGTCATCTGTCCTACTGGCTTCATCTGTCCTACCGGCGTCATCTGTCCTACTGGCGTCATCTGTCCTACTGGCGTCATCTGTCCTACTGGCGTCATCCAAATCTGTCCTACTGGCGTCATCTGTCCTACTGGCGTCATCTGTCCTACTGGCGTCATCCAAATCTGTCCTACTGGCGTCATCTGTCCTACTGGCGTCATCCAAATCCGTCCTACTGGCGTCATCTTTCCTACTGGCGTCATCTGTCCTACTGGCGTCATCTGTCCTACTGGCGTCATCTGTCCTACTGGCGTCATCTGTCCTACTGGCGTCATCTGTCCTACTGGCGTCATCCAAGTCTGTCCTACTGGCGTCATCTGTCCTACTGGCGTCATCTGTCCTACTGGCGTCATCTGTCCTACTGGCGTCATCTGTCCTACTGGCGTCATGCAAGTCTGTCCTACTGGCGTCATCTGTCCTACTGGCGTCATCTGTCCTACTGGCGTCATCTGTCCTACTGGCGTCATCTGTCCTACTGGCGTCATCTGTCCTACTGGCGTCATCTGTCCTACTGGCGTCATCTGTCCTACTGGCGTCATCTGTCCTACTGGCGTCATCCAAGTCTGTCCTACTGGCGTCATCTGTCCTACTGGCGTCATCTGTCCTACTGGCGTCATCTGTCCTACTGGCGTCATCTGTCCTACTGGCGTCATCTGTCCTACTGGCGTCATCTGTCCTACTGGCGTCATCTGTCCTACTGGCGTCATCTGTCCTACTGACGTATTCTGTCCTACTGGCGTCATCTGTCCTACTGACGTCATCTGTCCTACTGGCGTCATCTGTCCTACTGGCGTCATCTGTCCTACTGGCGTCATCTGTCCTACTGGCGTCATCTGTCCTACTGGCGTCATCTGTCCTACTTGCGTCATCTGTCCTACTGGCGTCATCTGTCCTACTGGCGTCATCCAAGTCTGTCCTACTGGCGTCATCTGTCCTACTGGCGTCATCTGTCCTACTGGCGTCATCTGTCCTACTGGCGTCATCTGTCCTACTGGCGTCATCTGTCCTACTGGCGTCATCTGTCCTACTGGCGTCATCTGTCCTACTGGCGTCATCCAAATCTGTCCTACTGGCGTCATCTGTCCTACTGGCGTCATCCAAATCTGTCCTACTGGCGTCATCTGTCCTACTGGCGTCATCTGTCCTACTGGCGTCATCTGTCCTACTGGCGTCATCTGTCCTACCGGCGTCATCTGTCCTACTGACGTCATCTGTCCTACTGGCGTCATCTGTCCTACTGGCGTCACCCAAGTCTGTCCTACTGGCGTCATCTGTCCAATTGGCGTCATCTGTCCTACTGGCGTCATCTGTCCTACTGGCGTCATCTGTCCTACTGGCGTCACCCAAGTCTGTCCTACTGGCGTCATCTATCCTACTGGCGTCATCTGTCCTACTGGCGTCATCTGTCCTACTGGCGTCATCTATCCTACTGGCGTCATCTGTCCTACTGGCGTCATCTGTCCTACTGGCGTCATCCAAATCTGTCCTACTGGCGTCATCTGTCCTACTGGCGTCATCTGTCCTACTGACGTCATCTGTCCTACTGGCGTCATCTGTCCTACTGGCGTCATCTGTCCTACTGGCATCATCTGTCCTACTGGCGTCATCTGTCCTACTGGCGTCATCTGTCCTACTGGCGTCATCTGTCCTACTGGCGTCATCTGTCCTACCGGCGTCATCTGTCCTACTGGCGTCACCCAAGTCTGTCCTACTGGCGTCATCTGCCCTACTGGCGTCATCTGTCCTACTGGCGTCATCTGTCCTACTGGCGTCATCTGTCCTACTGGCGTCATCCAAGTCTGTCCTACTGGCGTCATCTGTCCTACTGGCGTCATCTGTCCTACTGACGTCATCTGTCCTACTGGCGTCATCTGTCCTACTGGCGTCATCTGTCCTACTGGCGTCATCTGTCCTACTGGCGTCACCCAAGTCTGTCCTACTGGCGTCATCTGTCCTACTGGCGTCATCTGTCCTACTGGCGTCACCCAAGTCTGTCCTACTGGCGTCATCTGTCCTACTGGCGTCATCTGTCCTACTGGCGTCATCTGTCCTACTGGCGTCACCTGTCCTACTGGCGTCACCCAAGTCTGTCCTACTGGCGTCATCTGTCCAGTTGGCGT
The DNA here is from genome assembly GCF_028476545.2 of Physella acuta. Lineage (NCBI taxonomy): Eukaryota > Metazoa > Mollusca > Gastropoda > Physidae > Physella > Physella acuta. The sequence goes on from NW_026732516.1 coordinate 168,839, forward strand.
CATCTGTCCTACTGGCGTCATCTGTCTTACTGGCGTCATCTGTCCTACTGGCGTCATCCAAATCTGTCCTACTGGCGTCATCTGTCCTACTGGCGTCATCCAAATCTGTCCTACTGGCGTCATCTGTCCTACTGGCGTCATCTGTCCTACTGGCGTCATCTGTCCTACTGGCGTCATCTGTCCTACTGGCGTCATCTGTCCTACTGGCGTCATCTGTCCTACTGGCGTCATCTGTCCTACTGGCGTCATCTGTCCTACTGGCGTCACCCAAGTCTGTCCTACTGGCGTCATCTGTCCTACTGGCGTCATCTGTCCTACTGGCGTCATCTGTCCTACTGGCGTCACCCAAGTCTGTCCTACTGGCGTCATCTGTCCTACTGGCGTCATCTGTCCTACTGGCGTCATCTGTCCTACTGGCGTCATCTGTCCTACTGGCGTCATCTGTCCTACTGGCGTCACCCAAGTCTGTCCTACTGGCGTCATCTGTCCTACTGGCGTCATCTGTCCTACTCGCGTCATCTGTCCTACTGGCTTCATCTGTCCTACCGGCGTCATCTGTCCTACTGGCGTCATCTGTCCTACTGGCGTCATCCAAATCTGTCCTACTGGCGTCATCTGTCCTACTGGCGTCATCTGTCCTACTGGCGTCATCTGTCCTACTGGCGTCATCTGTCCTACTGGCGTCATCCAAATCTGTCCTACTGGCGTCATCTGTCCTACTGGCGTCATCTGTCCTACTGGCGTCATCTGTCCTACTGGCGTCATCTGTCCTACTGGCGTCATCTGTCCTACTGGCGTCATCTGTCCTACTGGCGTCATCTGTCCTACTGGCGTCATCTGTCCTACTGGCGTCATCCAAGTCTGTCCTACTGGCGTCATCTGTCCTACTGGCGTCATCTGTCCTACTGGCGTCATCTGTCCTACTGGCGTCACCCAAGTCTGTCCTACTGGCGTCATCTGTCCTACTGGCGTCATCTGTCCTACTGGCGTCATCTGTCCTACTGGCGTCATCTGTCCTACTGGCGTCATCTGTCCTACTGGCGTCACCCAAGTCTGTCCTACTGGCGTCATCTGTCCTACTGGCGTCATCTGTCCTACTCGCGTCATCTGTCCTACTGGCTTCATCTGTCCTACCGGCGTCATCTGTCCTACTGGCGTCATCTGTCCTACTGGCGTCATCTGTCCTACTGGCGTCATCCAAATCTGTCCTACTGGCGTCATCTGTCCTACTGGCGTCATCTGTCCTACTGGCGTCATCCAAATCTGTCCTACTGGCGTCATCTGTCCTACTGGCGTCATCCAAATCCGTCCTACTGGCGTCATCTTTCCTACTGGCGTCATCTGTCCTACTGGCGTCATCTGTCCTACTGGCGTCATCTGTCCTACTGGCGTCATCTGTCCTACTGGCGTCATCTGTCCTACTGGCGTCATCCAAGTCTGTCCTACTGGCGTCATCTGTCCTACTGGCGTCATCTGTCCTACTGGCGTCATCTGTCCTACTGGCGTCATCTGTCCTACTGGCGTCATCTGTCCTACTGGCGTCATCCAAGTCTGTCCTACTGGCGTCATCTGTCCTACTGGCGTCATCTGTCCTACTGGCGTCATCTGTCCTACTGGCGTCATCTGTCCTACTGGCGTCATCTGTCCTACTGGCGTCATCTGTCCTACTGGCGTCATCTGTCCTACTGGCGTCATCTGTCCTACTGGCGTCATCCAAGTCTGTCCTACTGGCGTCATCTGTCCTACTGGAGTCATCTGTCCTACTGGCGTCATCTGTCCTACTGGCGTCATCTGTCCTACTGGCGTCATCTGTCCTACTGGCGTCATCTGTCCTACTGGCGTCATCTGTCCTACTGGCGTATTCTGTCCTACTGGCGTCATCTGTCCTACTGACGTCATCTGTCCTACTGGCGTCATCTGTCCTACTGGCGTCATCTGTCCTACTGGCGTCATCTGTCCTACTGGCGTCATCTGTCCTACTGGCGTCATCTGTCCTACTTGCGTCATCTGTCCTACTGGCGTCATCTGTCCTACTGGCGTCATCCAAGTCTGTCCTACTGGCGTCATCTGTCCTACTGGCGTCATCTGTCCTACTGGCGTCATCTGTCCTACTGGCGTCATCTGTCCTACTGGCGTCATCTGTCCTACTGGCGTCATCTGTCCTACTGGCGTCATCTGTCCTACTGGCGTCATCCAAATCTGTCCTACTGGCGTCATCTGTCCTACTGGCGTCATCCAAATCTGTCCTACTGGCGTCATCTGTCCTACTGGCGTCATCTGTCCTACTGGCGTCATCTGTCCTACTGGCGTCATCTGTCCTACCGGCGTCATCTGTCCTACTGACGTCATCTGTCCTACTGGCGTCATCTGTCCTACTGGCGTCACCCAAGTCTGTCCTACTGGCGTCATCTGTCCAATTGGCGTCATCTGTCCTACTGGCGTCATCTGTCCTACTGGCGTCATCTGTCCTACTGGCGTCACCCAAGTCTGTCCTACTGGCGTCATCTATCCTACTGGCGTCATCTGTCCTACTGGCGTCATCTGTCCTACTGGCGTCATCTATCCTACTGGCGTCATCTGTCCTACTGGCGTCATCTGTCCTACTGGCGTCATCCAAATCTGTCCTACTGGCGTCATCTGTCCTACTGGCGTCATCTGTCCTACTGACGTCATCTGTCCTACTGGCGTCATCTGTCCTACTGGCGTCATCTGTCCTACTGGCGTCATCTGTCCTACTGGCGTCATCTGTCCTACTGGCGTCATCTGTCCTACTGGCGTCATCTGTCCTACTGGCGTCATCTGTCCTACTCGCGTCATCTGTCCTACTGGCGTCATCTGTCCTACTGGCGTCATCTGTCCTACTGGCGTGTTCTGTCCTACTGGCGTATTCTGTCCTACTGGCGTCATCCAAATCTGTCCTACTGGCGTCATCTGTCCTACTGGCGTCATCTGTCCTACTGGCGTCATCTGTCCTACTGGCGTCATCCAAATCTGTCCTACTGGCGTCATCTGTCCTACTGGCGTCATCTGTCCTACTGGCGTCATCCAAATCTGTCCTACTGGCGTCATCTGTCCTACTGGCGTCATCTGTCCTACTGGCGTCATCTGTCCTACTGGCGTCATCTGTCCTACTGGCGTCATCTGTCCTACTGGCGTCATCTGTCCTACTGGCGTCATCTGTCCTACTGGCGTCATCTGTCCTACTGGCGTCATCTGTCCTACTGGCGTCATCTGTCCTACTGGCGTCACCCAAGTCTGTCCTACTGGCGTCATCTGTCCTACTGGCGTCATCTGTCCTACTGGCGTCATCTGTCCTACTGGCGTCACCCAAGTCTGTCCTACTGGCGTCATCTGTCCTACTGGCGTCATCTGTCCTACTGGCGTCATCTGTCCTACTGGCGTCACCCAAGTCTGTCCTACTGGCGTCATCTGTCCTACTGGCGTCATCTGTCCTACTGGCGTCATCTGTCCTACTGGCGTCATCTGTCCTACTGGCGTCATCTGTCCTACTGGCGTCACCCAAGTCTGTCCTACTGGCGTCATCTGTCCTACTGGCGTCATCTGTCCTACTCGCGTCATCTGTCCTACTGGCTTCATCTGTCCTACCGGCGTCATCTGTCCTACTGGCGTCATCTGTCCTACTGGCGTCATCTGTCCTACTGGCGTCATCCAAATCTGTCCTACTGGCGTCATCTGTCCTACTGGCGTCATCTGTCCTACTGGCGTCATCCAAATCTGTCCTACTGGCGTCATCTGTCCTACTGGCGTCATCCAAATCTGTCCTACTGGCGTCATCTGTCCTACTGGCGTCATCTGTCCTACTGGCGTCATCTGTCCTACTGGCGTCATCTGTCCTACTGGCGTCATCTGTCCTACTGGCGTCATCTGTCCTACTGGCGTCATCCAAGTCTGTCCTACTGGCGTCATCTGTCCTACTGGCGTCATCTGTCCTACTGGCGTCATCTGTCCTACTGGCGTCATCTGTCCTACTGGCGTCATCTGTCCTACTGGCGTCATCTGTCCTACTGACGTCATCTGTCCTACTGGCGTCATCTGTCCTACTGGCGTCATCTGTCCTACTGACGTCATCTGTCCTACTGACGTCATCTGTCCTACTGGCGTCATCTGTCCTACTGACGTCATCTGTCCTACTGGCGTCATCTGTCCTACTGGCGTCATCTGTCCTACTGGCGTCATCTGTCCTACTGACGTCATCTGTCCTACTGGCGTCATCTGTCCTACTGGCGTCATCTGTCCTACTGACGTCATCTGTCCTACTGGCGTCATCTGTCCTACTGGCGTATTCTGTCCTACTGGCGTCATCTGTCCTACTGAGGTCATCTGTCCTACTGGCGTTATCTGTCCTACTGGCGTCATCTGTCCTACTGGCGTCACCCAAGTCTGTCCTACTGGCGTCATCCAAATCTGTCCTACTGGCGTCATCTGTCCTACTGGCGTCATCTGTCCTACTGGCGTCATCTGTCCTACTGGCGTCATCTGTCCTACTGGCGTCATCTGTCCTACTGGCGTCATCTGTCCTACTTGCGTCATCTGTCCTACTGGCGTCATCTGTCCTACTGGCGTCATCCAAGTCTGTCCTACTGGCGTCATCTGTCCTACTGGCGTCATCTGTCCTACTGGCGTCATCTGTCCTACTGGCGTCATCTGTCCTACTGGCGTCATCTGTCCTACTGGCGTCATCTGTCCTACTGGCGTCATCTGTCCTACTGGCGTCATCCAAATCTGTCCTACTGGCGTCGTCTGTCCTACTGGCGTCATCCAAATCTGTCCTACTGGCGTCATCTGTCCTACTGGCGTCATCTGTCCTACTGGCGTCATCTGTCCTACTGGCGTCACCTGTCCTACTGACGTCATCTGTCCTACTGGCGTCATCTGTCCTACTGGCGTCATCTGTCCTACTGGCGTCATCTGTCCTACTGGCGTCATCTGTCCTACTGGCGTCATCTGTCCTACTGGCGTCATCTGTCCTACTGGCGTCACCCAAGTCTGTCCTACTGGCGTCATCTGTCCAATTGGCGTCATCTGTCCTACTGGCGTCATCTGTCCTACTGGCGTCATCTGTCCTACTGGCGTCATCTGTCCTACTGGCGTCATCTGTCCTACTGACGTCATCTGTCCTACTGGCGTCATCTATCCTACTGGCGTCATCCAAATCTGTCCTACTGGCGTCATCTGTCCTACTGGCGTCACCCAAGTCTGTCCTACTGGCGTCATCTGTCCTACTGGCGTCATCTGTCCTACTGGCGTCATCTGTCCTACTGGCGTCATCTGTCCTACTGGCGTGTTCTGTCCTACTGGCGTCATCTGTCCTACTGGCGTCATCTGTCCTACTCGCGTCATCTGTCCTACTGGCGTCATCTGTCCTACTGGCGTGTTCTGTCCTACTGGCGTATTCTGTCCTACTGGCGTCATCTTTCCTACTGGCGTCATCCAAATCTGTCCTACTGGCGTCATCTGTCCTACTGGCGTCATCTGTCCTACTGGCGTCATCTGTCCTACTGGCGTCATCTGTCCTACTGGCGCTGTTCTACTGGCGTCATCTGTCCTACTGGCGTCATCTGTCCTACTGGCATCATCCAAGTCTGTCCTACTGGCGTCATCTGTCCTACTGGCGTCATCCAAGTCTGTCCTACTGGTGTCATCTGTCCTACTGGCGTCATCTGTCCTACTGGCGTCATCTGTCCTACTGGCGTCATCTGTCCTACTGGCGTCATCTGTCCTACTGGCGTCATCTGTCCTACTGGCGTCATCTGTCCTACTGGCGTCATCTGTCCTACTGGCGTCATCTGTCCTACTGGCGTCATCTGTCCTACTGGCGTCATCTGTCCTACTGGCGTCATCTGTCCTACTGGCGTCATCTGTCCTACTGGCGTCATCTGTCCTACTGGCGTCATCTGTCCTACTGGCGTCATCCAAGTCTGTCCTACTGGCGTCATCTGTCCTACTTGCGTCATATGTCCTACTGGCGTCATCTGTCCTACTGGCGTCACCCAAATCTGTCCTACTGGCGTCATCGACTGGCGTCAACCTCAGGTGTGAAAGAACAAAAAAAAAATCACGTGATTAAAACAACGTCTGCAAGGCGGCTCTGCCAAAAATAACAAAGGCGGGCTGAATGAGATCACTCATGCATGTCCGGAATTTTATCTCCCAAACGATCACATTTCGGCGGCCAGTAGACGGATAGAGCAAAAAATGTTGCACATGGGTATGGACAAGTTTAAGCGCTGTGTAATGGCTGGTATGTTTCTGATTTACTATCTGTAACAGGCTACAGAAATGCTACTTCGATACGGTATAAAACATTGTTTTTTGTCTGAAATATACGGGTAACATTGAGTTTAATGACTACCTGTAATGAATATCCGTGGATAGTTTCTGATTTCGCCCCCCTACCCCACCTGTAACGAAGTAATGAATACCAACGGATCGCATGAAGTTTAACCCCCCACATGTGTATTTATGGATTACATTAGGTTTAATCCCCACCTGTATATCAGACGATTACACAAAGTTTAGACCCCACCCACCTGTTATGAATATCCGTGGATTGTACAAGTTTATCCACCACCCACCTATGTATCCGTGGATTGCATGTATTACCCCCGCCCACCTGTAGTGAATATCCATGGATTACACATACGTTTATCCACCACCCACCTGTTATGAATATCAAATGGATTGCATTAGTTTAACCCCACCCACCTGTAGTGAATATCCATGGATTACAAATATGTTTATCCACCACCCACCGGTAGTGAATATCCATGGATTACACATATGTTTATCCACCACCCACCTGTAATGAATATCCGTGGATTGCATTAGTTTATCCACCACCCACATGTAGTGAATATCCGTGGATTATACATATATGTATCCACCACCCACCTGTAGTGAATATCCGTGGATTATACATGTTTATCCACCACCCACCTGTAGTGAATATCCGTGGATTGCATTAGTTTATCCACCACCCACCTGTAGTGAATATCCGTGGATTGCATTAGTTTATCCACCACCCACCTGTAGTGAATATCCGTGGATTGCATTAGTTTATCCACCACCCACCTGTAGTGAATATCCGTGGATTACACATATATTTATCCACCACCCACCTGTAGTGAATATCCGTGGATTGCATTAGTTTATCCACCACCCACCTGTAGTGAATATCCGTGGATTGCATTAGTTTATCCACCACCCACCTGTAGTGAATATCCGTGGATTGCATTAGTTTATCCACCACCCACCTGTAGTGAATATCCGTGGATTGCATTAGTTTATCCACCACCCACCTGTAGTGAATATCCGTGGATTACACATATATTTATCCACCACCCACCTGTAGTGAATATCCGTGGATTGCATTAGTTTATCCACCACCCACCTGTAGTGAATATCCATGTATTACACATATGTTTATCCACCACCCACCTGTAGTGAATATCCGTGGATTGCATGTCCTCCGATCCCTTGATCCAGCCCTTGACGTAGATGTCCGACATTTTCTCGCCCGTGAAGAAGGCGTCGTCCTCAAGCACGACGTCGTCGGTGTTCCAGATGATACATCGCAGTTCGTAACTGGGGACAAATGTAATACATGATACATCGCAGTTCGTAACTGGGAACAAATGTAATAAACATCGCAGTTCGTAACTAGGGACAAATGTAATACACATTAGTTCGTAGCTGGGGACAAAGATAATACATGATACATCGCAGTTCGTAACTAGGGACAAACATAATAAATGATACATGGCAGTTCGTAACTGGGGACAAATGTAATAAACATCGCAGTTCGTAAATAGGGACAAATGTAATACACATTAGTTCGTAGCTGGAGACAAAGATAATACATGATACATCGCAGTTCGTAACTAGGGACAAACATAATAAATGATACATGGCAGTTCGTAACTGGGGACAAATGTAATAAACATCGCAGTTCGTAACTAGGGACAAATGTAATACACATTAGTTCGTAGCTGGGGACAAAGATAATACATGATACATCGCAGTTCGTAACTAGGGACAAACATAATAAATGATACATGGCAGTTCGTAACTGGGGACAAAGGTAATAAACATCGCAGTTCGTAACTAGGGACAAATGTAATACACATTAGTTCGTAGCTGGGGACAAACATAATAAATGATACATCGCAGTTCGTAACTAGAGACAAATTTAATAAACATTGTAGTTCGTAACTAGGGACAAATGTAACACATATCGCAGTTCGTAACTAGGGACAAAGATATTACATGATACATCGCAGTTCGTAGCTGGGGACAAATGTGATGCATGATATTTCGCAGTTCGTAACTAGTGACAAAGATAATACATGGTACATCTCAGTTCGTAGTTGTGGACAAATAGGATAAATCTTAGTTCGTAGTTGGGGACAAATATGATACATCTCAGTTCGTAGTTGGGGACAAATAGGATAAATCTTAGTTCGTAGTTGGGGACAAATATGATACATCTCAGTTCGTAGTTGTGGACAAATAGGATAAATCTTAGTTCGTAGTTGGGGACAAATATGATACATCTCAGTTCGTAGTTGGGGAAAAATAGGATAAATCTTAGTTCGTAGTTGGGGACAAATATAATACATCTCAGTTCGTAGTTGGTGACAAATAGGATAAATCTTAGTTCGTAGTTGGGGACAAATATGATACATCTCAGTTCGTAGTTGTGGACAAATAGGATAAATCTTAGTTCGTAGTTGGGGACAAATATGATACATCTCAGTTCGTAGTTGTGGACAAATAGGATAAATCTTAGTTCGTAGTTGGGGACAAATATGATACATCTCAGTTCGTAGTTGGGGACAAATAGGATAAATCTTAGTTCGTAGTTGGGGACAAATATAATACATCTCAGTTCGTAGTTGGTGACAAATAGGATAAATCTTAGTTCGTAGTTGGGGACAAATATGATACAATGATGCATGATGAAGTTGAAGCTCATCCTCTAAACCCAACAGCTGTTGATTATATAGTTTGAAGTTTACCGACCACATTAAACCGTTCTTTACATCCGAGGTCAACTAATGACCGGATCTTGAAGAAATGTGTCGTGAGGTCGTAAAGTGTGGTAAGAAAGTCAGCCATCAAAGTGAGACACAAAAGTGAGACACGATAGAACAGAACATGTTGAAAATCTAAAAGTTTGGATACTTCACAGTTCAACAGGTAAACTGTGTCTTTAAGTATTTATTTATAGTTCAATAATCTATCAAATTTCACCAAGGATGCAGCAATGCTTTTGATGACAAACATTATAGAACAGGTCGCATTAACTGTACGTTGGATATTTCTAGCTACACCGGACGTCTGATGAGCTTAAGTGTACTTCAAAATTGCTCCAGTGTTAATTGTTTTACCCTCGTTCAATTCAAGATCGAGAACGTATTCGAATTTTTATGATCATAAAATATTAGCATGTCACTGATTTATTGTCCAACAGCTTCAGTCCTACGTATCGATATCTCATTTATCTTCTCACTTTAAATCTGTTTGCTAAAAACCTAATATCGTCAACTCCGATTCTGTTTACAAAAGCCTAGTATCGTCAACACCGATTCCGTTGAAAAAAAGTATCGAGTGACTGATTGATTCTGTTCATCATAGAGGCTTGTTATTGTTTAACCGAATTTGTTCATCAAAAGCTTAAAACCGTAAAGCTGCAATTTTTTCTAATGAAAAGTATCGCGTTACCGAAGAATCAATTCTGCTGATGAAAATCGTCGAACTTCAGTTTTGTTAAAGGAAAATTTAGCGCCATAAGGATCACCGTTGCCTAGCAACAGATTGCATAGCTGCTGGCTGCGTCTGGCTGGCAGTGTGTGGATGAGGGGGGGGGGGGCGGGAAATGGTTTAAAATAGACTTAGCCCTTAGAGTTCTTACATTGACAATGTGTACTTGTTGGTGAAATTTGAGTTAACTTCTGCACCGTATCTGCTACGCTTCATTTAAAAAAAAAATTCGCATTGCCTATAGGCCTAAAGGGGTCATCCATTTTTGACGTCCACATGCTTTCACTTTCGACCACCCCCCCCCTCTCTCCCCCCCCCCTCCCTTGTGGACGTCATAAATGGATGAAACCATAGATAAACCAAAACTAAAACCTCGGAAGAAAAAAATCCAAAAGTTTGTAATTATTGAAGACCTGAATTTAGTCGCGTCTGCTTCGTAGTTTGAACAGGAGTTGGGTAAATATGACTTTTGTTAGCTTGGTCATTTAGTAAGTCATGTGGCGGTGTTTTTTTTTCCAGACATTTTCCTCCGGAGGGAGGGACTTGAAATTTTCAAGGGGGGGGGGGTGTGGCACACACGTTTCCGGGAAGGTGGAGGGACACTGGTTAAAGTATGTATTTAATACTTATTTTTAATTTCTCGTCCGAGTTGGGGGGGGGGGGGGGGGGGGGGGACGGACGATGGACATGGATCCACTCCTTCGAAAAGCTGCTTGAAAGGAAATGCAAGTTAGCTTGTGTAAATGTCATGACTTAAGTCATGCTAGCTTGTGTATTGAACATGACTTAAGTCATGTTACCCTGTGTATATAACATGACTTTAGGCATGCTAGCTTGTGTATTGAACATGACTTAAGTCATGTTACCCTGTGTATATAACATGACTTTAGGCATGCTAGCTTGTGTATTGAACATGACTTAAGTCATGTTACCCTGTGTATATATAACTTAAGTCATGCTAGCTTGTGTATATGACATGACTTAAGTCATGTTACCCTGTGTACGTGACACGCCTGACTTACCTCTTGGGTTTCCTGGGGGAGATGTCGACGGGCGGCCCTGGGGCGGGCATGTCCATGGGGAACAGGTCGACCCACATCTCTAGCTTGCCCTGGGGGTGGAGACATTTGTCAAGTATTTGACCATCAGGAAGAAAAACAAAAAGAAGAAAAAAAATTAAATAATTAACTCGATATTTCACAATGGCGAGAGATATCTTTAATGTTGTTTCTCAACCAGTGTATCTGCATCTGCCTATCCCAACCTCTCACCTGCTCTATCCTAACCCCTCACCTGCTCTATCCCAACCTCTCACCTGCTCTATCCCACCTATCCCAACCTCTCACCTGCTCTATCCCAACCTCTCACCTGCTCTATCCCAACCTCTCACCTGCTCTATCCCACCTATCCCAACCTCTCACTTGCCTATCCCAACCTCTCACCTGTCTATCCCAACCTCTCACCTGCTCTATCCCACCTATCCCAACCTCTCACCTGCTCTATCCCACCTATCCCAACCTCTCACCTGCTCTATCCCACCTATCCCAACCTCTCACCTGCTCTATCCCAACCTCTCACCTGCTCTATCCCAACCTCTCACCTGCTCTATCCCACCTGCTCTATCCCACCTATCCCAACCTCTCACCTGCTCTATCCCAACCTCTCACCTGCTGTATCCCAACCTCTCACCTGTCTATCCCACCTATCCCAACCTCTCACCTGCTCTATCCCACCTATCCCAACCTCTCACCTGTCTATCCCACCTATCCCAACCTCTCACCTGCTCTATCCCACCTATCCCAACCTCTCACCTGCCCTATCCCAACCTCTCACCTGCTCTATCCCTGGCTTCTCAGGATGGAACAACGGCCTGGTCTCCACATGTTCTGGCACCAGATGACAGCCGACCTTTGGAATCTCGCTCCAGTTGTTGAGGGCAGCCAGAGCCAGGTGCTCGTCTGTCGCCTTCTTCACCCCTGGTGTCATACAATAAAAGTACCATCAGCACTTCATCAACATATAACAACAGTGCAGAGGCGTAGCGATGGGGGGTTCAGGGGGGTACATATGTCCCCGGGCGCCGACCTTGGGGGGCGCCAAAATGGGTTTAAAAAAAAACAATTAAAATGTCATTTTAGCTGCATTTTTGCATTATAAATAGTTTGAGGGGTGGGGGTGCAAATCGAAAAAGTTTGAGGGGGGGGGGGTGCAAATCAAAGTTTGAAAAATTTGCCAAATTGAAAGTTTGCCCCCGGGCGCCGGGAAGGTTCGCTACGCCTCTGCAACAGTGCCGTCATAGTGTTGTGTGGTACTGTTCAGGTCACAACACATAGTACTTCTTTAACACAGAATAAAATGTACCACCAATCTTCATTAACACAGAACAAAAGTGCCACCCAACTTCATCATCATAAAGCTAGTCACTATCTACTTCGTAAACAGAACAAGTGTCAATTCTACGTCATTTTAATGAAACTAAAGCACCATCATACTTTATTGGTAATAACAGTAATAACATGATTTCTGATTAACTTGTGCCGTAGAAAAAAACCAACATTCCTCATTACCAAAAGGCCCAAGTGATAGTACAAGATACACAAACATTCCTTTTCATAAATGTTTTATAGCACTATGTATTAATTATCTGTTTTGAAAAAATATATTTTTATTTTTGAAAGTTCTTATGAAAACACTGCGATATCAAATATAGCTGGAAAAAATGTGCATTAAGGTTCAAGTTAAGGGTTAAAATTTTCGTTCAATGCAACAGTAAGAGACAGGGTTAGGGTTAAGGATCTCGGGGTCGATCCCGTACAATGTACCTGAGTCCACCCAGCTCTAATGAGTACCTGACGCACAATACGGAAAGTAAAGGCGGCTGGGCATAGTGTTAATCACACTATCACTTAGTATGCCGAAGTAACTGAAGCACGTGAACTCTACTTTAACTGCCTCATGGATTGAAAGGTTCGAAATGGTAATTTTTAAAGTAGTGAAAGTAGATTTAAAAAATCGATTTTGTCCTGCTGATTTTTAATTACGATTCTAAACACGACAAATAAACGGGGACAAAATGGCGAGAATAGACAAACGAAGGCCAGTTGGCCAATACCGTTCTCATCCTCGATCTCTACAGAATAGACAAAGGAAGGCCAGTTGGCCAATACTGTTCTCATCCTCTATCTCTACAGAATAGACAAACGAAGGCCAGTTGGCCAATACCGTTCTCATCCTCGATCTCTACAGGGGCCGTGAAGATCCTGTTGGCCACCCGCACCTTCCCAGGCTGGTAGTGTGGGCCATCCACTTTACCATCTTTACACAGTTTGGCCAAGATCTGGGTGGGTTTTTGGGGGTCTCTCCACGCGTTGTAGCCGTGCCTGTGGGGTGGTGTAGGGGTTTAGGGGTATGGGTTATGGTTATGGTTAAGTTGATGTGGTATGTGTATGTCACTGTGGTGTGTTAGTTATGGTCATGTGTGGATTAAACGAAGGCGTGGATTATGGTTAATTGTAGGTTAAGGCAATTTTGAGGTTGTGTTAAAGATATGGGTTATGATCCTATGTGAGTTATAGTAATGTAAGCGTTATGGTTATATGAAGGTAACGATACAGTGTGGGGTATGTTAATATGTGGGTTATGGTAAAGTGTAGGTTATAGATATGTGTAGATAGCATTAATGTGTGTAATATGGTGATGTGTTGGTTATAGATATATGTAGATAAAATTAATACAAGGGTTATGGTAATATATGGGTAATTATAAAGTGTGTGTTATGCTAATGGATGTGTTACGATAATGTATGGGTTATGAGTATGTGTGGGTAAGTATCATAAGTTTAAAAGATACTCATATAATTCTTTAGATTTTCATGTATTTCTTTCTACTCTCCCAGTTTGGATTCGATCCCACTCTCACAGTGTAAACACTTTACATACCTCAGAGAGTAACATGTAATCGATTATTTAAAAAGTTCGAATACTCACAGCTCGTACTTGTGTGCCAGACCACACGTGGCTCGATGCCGGCTGTAGTATCGATTCTCAAGGTCAACTTTGGTCTCACCGATCAGGTCGTCGACCCCAATGAGATCCCAGTCGTAGACTTGGACCGTCAGGAGGGATTCCATGGGGAAGGTGGCTTCCATTTCAAAGCACCTGCACGAGACGGGGGGGGGGGGGGGTGGGGGGGGACAAACAGTTGACCAATGAATGTAATTGTAATGTTAAGAGAGACAGTTTGTTTTGTTTTGTCAGAGGTGATGACGTTAGTATAAGGTCGTAAGGTAATAAGGTCATATGGTTATAAGGTTATAAGGTGTAGAGTCAGGGAATGTTGAGAGTGGGCGTGGATGTAGGGAGAGTGGATGTGAATGTCATCAGTGGATGTGAATGTCATCAGTGGATGTGGATGTCATCAGTGGATGTGGATGTCATCAGTGGATGTGGATGTCATCAGTGGATGTGGATGTCATCAGTGGATGTGAATGTCATCAGTGGATGTGAATGTCATCAGTGGATGTGGATGTCATCAGTGGATGTGGATGTCATCAGTGGATGTGAATGTCATCAGTGGATGTGGATGTCATCAGTGGATGTGGATGTCATCAGTGGATGTGAATGTCATCAGTGGATGTGAATGTCATCAGTGGATGTGGATGTCATCAGTGGATGTGAATGTTGAGATTGAATGTGGATGTTGAGACTGAATGTGGCTGTTGAGAATGAATATGAATGTGACATTGAATGTGAATGTTGAGATTGAATGTGGATGTTGACATTGAATGTGGATGTTGAGATTGAATATGGATGTTGAGATTGAATATGGATGTTGAGATTGAATGTGGATGTTGAGAGAGTGGATATGGATTTCATCAGTGGATATGGATGTCAACCGTGGATATCGATCTTGACAGTAAAAGTGAAAGATATCAATCAGCAGATGAAAGAACGATTAAAAACCGCAATTCAACAGATGGTCTAACTCCCACCCCATCTACAACAAACACGTAGCCAACCACAAGCTGAACCACCACGACCAACGTGTAACCTTCAGACCCAGAACAGACCACAATAGAAGGAGGCATAACAAATTCTGGAAAACGCAAGTTGATCTCAGAGTGACATCCCCTTGTGGTACTGCCCAGAAAAACAGCGAACATTTTCCACAAGACTGCCCTTGGTACCAACAGGCACGGTCTGGCACTAAAACACTCCGGTCATAGAAAAATTGTACGGGACCCTTGCTGAGCTGGCGACAACCGTGAAATCGTCTGCACGTGGGACTAGATGTATGATCCACTACTGTAAACATATTATAAGGAAAAGGAAGAGAGACTGGGACTATATGATGTTTCATGCGGACGGTAATTTTTATCTAAACTTTTTTTTTTTACAAACATTTGTTACTGTATGTGGTTATCATTTTTTTTTAAATGCTAAAGTTAAGTATTATTACGACAAGGACGACATTGCTATTTGTGACAATGATGATATGGCCAGATAAAAGTGGCTTTTTGTTGCGTTATTCTACAGAAGTGTGTCTTTATCCTGAGTTTGATTATTGAAGCCATTTCACGGATTAAAAAAGGCCAGTTTAACTTGATGCGTTATTTAAAAATTCGTTAAAGAATGGACTTTTGGTTACAAAATTTGTTGGTATAATATAACGTTAGTAGTATATTAGGTCACTTTTGGGTCGCAGGCGCAGGCGCTGGGTGAGCAGGAGCAGGAGCAGGAGCAGGAGCAGGAGCAAAGGATATATAGGAAAATACTCCCCCAGCCTGGGACAATGACATATAGTAAAATACTCACCCACCAGGCGCAGCCTGCCGCAGCCTGGGACAATGAGATATAGTAAAATACTCCCTGGGGGAGCAGGAAGTACACCGACATATAGCAAAATACTCACCCATCTGGGTGAGGGTGGGTGAGCAGGTGGCGCAGCCTGGGACAACGAGATATAGGAAAATACTCACCCACCTGGGTGAAGGTGGGTGAGGGTGGGTGAGCAGCCTGGGACAATGAGATATAGTAAAATACTCACCCACCCTAGGGTGGGTGAGCAGGTGGGGGAGTAGGTCAGTAGGTCACCACCGGTGACCTTGTGACGTAATTAGTAACATTATGACGTAATCATTGACCTAGTTACGTAATTTTAATGTGTTTTTTAATTAGTTTTAATGAGTTTTTTAAATTTTAATTAATTTTTTACCTAGTTACGTAATTTTAATGTATTTTTTAATTAGTTTTAATGAGTTTTTAAATTTTTAATTAATTTTTATTATCGAGTTACGTAATTTTAATGTGTTTTTTAATTAGTTTTAATGAGTTTTAAAAATTTTAATTAATTTTTATAAACGAGTTACGTAATTTGATTATTTGTTTGAGTTTTTAAATTTTTAATTAATTTTTATTATCGAGTTACGTAATTTAATTACTTTGATTGTATTTTTATTTTGTTTAATTTGTTTGTTTACTTGTTGTTTAATTTAATTACTTTGTTTATATTGTGTAATTTTTATTAACGAGTTACGTAATTTGATTATTTGTTTACTTTTTAATTATTTTTATTTTGTTTATTTTTAATTTAATTTAATTTTATAATTAGTTTAATTATTATTAACGAGTTACGTAATTTGATTTTAATTTTTTTTAAATTTTTAAATTTTTTTTAAATTATTATTTTTTAAATTTTATTTTTAATTGTTGTTTACTTGTTGTTTAATTTAATTACTTTGTATAATTTATTTGTTTGAAATTCATTTTAATTAGTTTGCTTTTAATTTCTTTGTTGTACGCCGTTTGAAATAAAAGACTAACACTAGCGTGTACTAGAAAGTGTCATTGTGTATAACATCCATTTAACCACAGCTGTTACTTATTAGCGACAGCTTGTACTTATCGATCCGCCCGTGAGCCTCCCCGGCGCTCCCCGTGGTGCTTAATAGCGGACTCACTGAAGCGATCACAACAGGTAATTAATCGAAACCATTAAGTCCCTCTCCGCGTTAAGTGTGGCGACAGCTGGTGCTGTAATTAGTCACGGCTCTCGGCTTTTTTCATTAGACTTCAGCTGTACATGAACTATGTTCACATATCGTACGCCCGGTCATTCTTTGATCAAATTAAAAAAAATTGTTTCCACATGTCCTGCGAATCGTCCCTTGCTATGTATGAAAGATTAATGGTTGTAACTATTCGCTTATAGCGAGGGTCAGCGAAAACAAAAATATATTTAAGGGTCGGAATTTTCTTTCAACCACCGTTAAGTCAGGTTTTGAGACGAAACGAAGTCTCGGTAGGTTCGTGTTTTTTAATGGGCGACACGGCGACTTGATGCGTTGGTACGTAGGTATGCGGGGTTAAGGTTCTATAACTCTATATATTTAAATACGTTTTTTTTTTTTTTTTTTTTTTATTCAAATGAGTTTACTCCCCCTAACGTAAGTACATGTAAAGAGGGATTTCCTATAGATCTGTAATGAATTAGGCCTTTTTGACTATGACTTGTTGCCCAGGTGTTGACATGATACGCTTTTTTGAGATATACATACACACACACACACACACACACAAACACACACACACACACACACACACACACATGCGCGCGCGCGCGAAATTCATACTAGGTCGGTAATGGCGGAGAGAACTTATAGGTATACATTATCATGGCGACAACAAAAGCGACTCTTATTTTATTTACATGAAAGCGTGTTTTCCAAAAAGTGTCACCATGCCATTGTCATTTTCGCAGCGGGGTTTATTTTAAGTGTACCCCGTGCACGGTTGTTTACATTTTAAAAGACGTGTCGCGTGTCTTCCCCTTACGGCTTCCCTAATAGAGAAACGAGAGGAAAGACAACTGTTCTAAAATTAGAACAGACTTGTCTACACACACGAGTATCGTCCCTTGTGAAAAAAAAAAAAAAAAATTCGCGTCAGATTCCTTAACTAAACAGTCAATTTCTTTAACAAGTTAAAAAATAATTTAGGAAGACAAGGGTTAACAACATTAGACGCTACCGTTTTTGTTTCCTGTGACGACAAGGCACAATACACTTTTGTATTTTATGTCTCAAGTAGAGGGTGGGATATTTTTTCTTTGTAAGCGTGTTGTAAACAATGGGTAGAGGAAGCGATTACTAGGTAAGAGGGGAGAGAACGTGACGTACATCGCGATATTTGAAAACATGGCGATGTTTAACCTCAACCAAAAAAGGCAATGAACCTAGAAGGAAGACGAATATATATCTTAGTCTTGCAGCAGATTACCTCCCCGTGTTCGCTTTAGTATTACAGTTTTCATCAAACTTCTTTTTGACTTGAACTTCGTTAATTTTTAAGAAAGTTTACTTATACATAATACACTACGTCTAATGACAAGTTTTTATTTTTACCACTCAATGTATTTTCTTTTTCTATACCTTACATTGTCATCTTAATTTTTGATCACCTTAGTAAAAATTTGCTTAAGATTATAAACTTCAAGTTTTAAAAAACAACAACGTCGTGTCAAATGACACACCGTTTAAAATGTCTACATTTAAAGTTCACCAAAATAATGACGTAAAAACTAAATATCATATGACATTAGCATACATATCATTCAATCTAATCACTCTAAAGTACAAATCAATAATTTTTATTGATTAAGGGGCTGGGTGAGTTATTTTTTATTCGGGTGCCCAGGGAAGGTTTGGAGTTGGCTAGGGGCACCGTTCATACTAGAGTCGGTGACGTTTTCACCGAGGCAGGGTTCGAAGCTAGACCATACATGTTTTGGAATCGTTAGGGGTCGAGTCTATAGTAGGGTCGCGGGAGTTTTGTTAACACAGAGGGATGTTTCGAAGTTGATACATCCATGTTTTAGAATTGATAGGTAGAGCGTCCATACTAGGGTCGGTGAAGTTTTCACCGAGGCAGGTTACAAAGCTGGGACATGCATGTTTAGGAATTGTTGGCAGTCGCGTTCATACTAGGGTCGGGGAGTTTTGCTAACACTGAGGCAGGTTGTAAAGTTGGTACAGGCATCCTTGGAATTGTTAGGGGCCGTGTTCATACTAGGGTCGGTGAAGGTTGGATTTGAACTCGGAACATGTATGTTTTGGAATCGGTAGGGCTAGAGTTCATACTAGTGTCGGTGAAGGTTGGTTTTGAACTCGGAACATGCATGTTTTGGAATCGGTAGGTGTAGAGTCCATACTAGGGTCAGGGGAGTTTTTGTTAACACCGAGGTAGGTTGCAAAGTTGGTACATGCATGTTTAGGAATTGTTGGTAGCCGAGTTCATACTAGTGTCGGTGAAGGTTGGTTTTGAACTCGGAACATGCATGTTTAGAAATTGTTGGTAACCGAGTTCATACTAGGGACGGGGGTGTTTTAACCGAGGCAGGTTACAAAGTTCGTACATGCATCATTGGAATTGTTAGGGAGAGTTAAACTAAGGTCGGTGAAGTTTTCACCGAGGCAGGTTACAAAGTTGGTACATGGATGTTTAGGAATTGTTGGCAGTCGAGTTCATACTAGGGTCGGGGAATTTTGTTAGCACTGAGGCAGGTTGGAAAGTTGGTACATGCATGATTGGGAATCGTTGGTAGCCGAGTTCATACTAGTGTCGGTGAAGGTTGGTTTTGAACTCGGAACATGCATGTTTTGGAATTGTTGGTAGCCGAGTTCATACTAGTGTCGGTGAAGGTTGGTTTTGAACTCGGAACATGCATGTTTTGGACTCGGTAGGTATAGAGTCCATACTAGGGTCGGTGAAGTTTTCACCGAGGGTGATTTCAAAGTTAGTACATGCATGTTTTGGAAGTGTTAGGGGCCGAGTCTATACTACGGTGGGATGGTTTTTGTTTTCATCGAGGCCGGTTTCAAAGTTGTTACAGGCATGTTTTGGAATCGATTGGTGTAAAGTTTAAACTAGCGTCGGGGGGAGTATGGGTTTCACCGATGCGTGTTTCAAAGTTGGTACAGGGATGTTTTTGAAGTGATGAGGGAAGAGTTTAAACTAGCGTTGGGGGAGTTTGGGTTTCACCGAGTTGTGTTTCAAAGTTGGTACAGGGATGTTTTTGAAGTGTTAGAGGCCGAGTCTATACTAGAGTGGGAAGGATTTTGTTTTCACCGAGGCAGGTTTCAAACGAGGACCATCCCTGTTTCGGAGTTGATCGGGGTAGAGTTTACACTAGAGTGGGACGGTCTTTTTGTTTTCAACAAGACAGGTTTCAAAATTGGTACATGGATGTTTGGTACAGGACTGTTTTGGAATCGGTGAGGCAAAGTTAAACTAGGGTCAGGGGAGTTTTCAACGAGGTTGGTTTCGAAATTGGGGCATGGATGTTTCGGAGTTGGATGGGAACGTTGTCACTTGTGACAGTAAACGAAGGGGGATAAATGTTTGTCTGTTACTTTGTCCTTTGTCTGTCCAAGGGAATAGTGTGGGTAGTGGTATGGTGTGTTTATCAAGCGGGTGTTTAGGGATAGGGCGAGGGCGGCGGACAAAGTTGTCGATGTAGGTAGGGTGCAAGAGATATTCAACGAGGAGTGGCGTCTACAACTTACATAGCCCAGTCTGTTGGAGTAGTGTCTAGGGGTTGTGATATTAGTTGAATAAATATTTGTCTTTAGGATTGTCATACAGCCTTTGTCTCTTAAATGGAATAGAATGGGTAGTGGTACGGTCTGTGTATCTAGCGGTTGGTATTGAGGTTAGTGTGATGACGCAAGGTTGGATGGGAGAAGGGGAAAGGGGTTGCGGACAAAGGGAAGGGGAAGGGCGAATAGTGATAAAAATAACTCACCCAGCCCCTTAATCAATAAAAATTATTGATTTGTACTTTAGAGTGATTAGATTGAATGATATGTATGCTAATGTCATATGATATTTAGTTTTTACGTCATTATTTTGGTGAACTTTAAATGTAGACATTTTAAACGGTGTGTCATTTGACACGACGTTGTTGTTTTTTAAAACTTGAAGTTTATAATCTTAAGCAAATTTTTACTAAGGTGATCAAAAATTAAGATGACAATGTAAGGTATAGAAAAAGAAAATACATTGAGTGGTAAAAATAAAAACTTGTCATTAGACGTAGTGTATTATGTATAAGTAAACTTTCTTAAAAATTAACGAAGTTCAAGTCAAAAAGAAGTTTGATGAAAACTGTAATACTAAAGCGAACATGGGGAGGTAATCTGCTGCAAGACTAAGATATATATTCGTCTTCCTTCTAGGTTCATTGCCTTTTTTGGTTGAGGTTAAACATCGCCATGTTTTCAAATATCGCGATGTACGTCACGTTCTCTCCCCTCTTACCTAGTAATCGCTTCCTCTACCCATTGTTTACAACACGCTTACAAAGAAAAAATATCCCACCCTCTACTTGAGACATAAAATACAAAAGTGTATTGTGCCTTGTCGTCACAGGAAACAAAAACGGTAGCGTCTAATGTTGTTAACCCTTGTCTTCCTAAATTATTTTTTAACTTGTTAAAGAAATTGACTGTTTAGTTAAGGAATCTGACGCGAATTTTTTTTTTTTTTTTTCACAAGGGACGATACTCGTGTGTGTAGACAAGTCTGTTCTAATTTTAGAACAGTTGTCTTTCCTCTCGTTTCTCTATTAGGGAAGCCGTAAGGGGAAGACACGCGACACGTCTTTTAAAATGTAAACAACCGTGCACGGGGTACACTTAAAATAAACCCCGCTGCGAAAATGACAATGGCATGGTGACACTTTTTGGAAAACACGCTTTCATGTAAATAAAATAAGAGTCGCTTTTGTTGTCGCCATGATAATGTATACCTATAAGTTCTCTCCGCCATTACCGACCTAGTATGAATTTCGCGCGCGCGCGCATGTGTGTGTGTGTGTGTGTGTGTTTGTGTGTGTGTGTGTGTGTGTATGTATATCTCAAAAAAGCGTATCATGTCAACACCTGGGCAACAAGTCATAGTCAAAAAGGCCTAATTCATTACAGATCTATAGGAAATCCCTCTTTACATGTACTTACGTTAGGGGGAGTAAACTCATTTGAATAAAAAAAAAAAAAAAAAAAAAAACGTATTTAAATATATAGAGTTATAGAACCTTAACCCCGCATACCTACGTACCAACGCATCAAGTCGCCGTGTCGCCCATTAAAAAACACGAACCTACCGAGACTTCGTTTCGTCTCAAAACCTGACTTAACGGTGGTTGAAAGAAAATTCCGACCCTTAAATATATTTTTGTTTTCGCTGACCCTCGCTATAAGCGAATAGTTACAACCATTAATCTTTCATACATAGCAAGGGACGATTCGCAGGACATGTGGAAACAATTTTTTTTAATTTGATCAAAGAATGACCGGGCGTACGATATGTGAACATAGTTCATGTACAGCTGAAGTCTAATGAAAAAAGCCGAGAGCCGTGACTAATTACAGCACCAGCTGTCGCCACACTTAACGCGGAGAGGGACTTAATGGTTTCGATTAATTACCTGTTGTGATCGCTTCAGTGAGTCCGCTATTAAGCACCACGGGGAGCGCCGGGGAGGCTCACGGGCGGATCGATAAGTACAAGCTGTCGCTAATAAGTAACAGCTGTGGTTAAATGGATGTTATACACAATGACACTTTCTAGTACACGCTAGTGTTAGTCTTTTATTTCAAACGGCGTACAACAAAGAAATTAAAAGCAAACTAATTAAAATGAATTTCAAACAAATAAATTATACAAAGTAATTAAATTAAACAACAAGTAAACAACAATTAAAAATAAAATTTAAAAAATAATAATTTAAAAAAAATTTAAAAATTTAAAAAAAATTAAAATCAAATTACGTAACTCGTTAATAATAATTAAACTAATTATAAAATTAAATTAAATTAAAAATAAACAAAATAAAAATAATTAAAAAGTAAACAAATAATCAAATTACGTAACTCGTTAATAAAAATTACACAATATAAACAAAGTAATTAAATTAAACAACAAGTAAACAAACAAATTAAACAAAATAAAAATACAATCAAAGTAATTAAATTACGTAACTCGATAATAAAAATTAATTAAAAATTTAAAAACTCAAACAAATAATCAAATTACGTAACTCGTTTATAAAAATTAATTAAAATTTTTAAAACTCATTAAAACTAATTAAAAAACACATTAAAATTACGTAACTCGATAATAAAAATTAATTAAAAATTTAAAAACTCATTAAAACTAATTAAAAAATACATTAAAATTACGTAACTAGGTAAAAAATTAATTAAAATTTAAAAAACTCATTAAAACTAATTAAAAAACACATTAAAATTACGTAACTAGGTCAATGATTACGTCATAATGTTACTAATTACGTCACAAGGTCACCGGTGGTGACCTACTGACCTACTCCCCCACCTGCTCACCCACCCTAGGGTGGGTGAGTATTTTACTATATCTCATTGTCCCAGGCTGCTCACCCACCCTCACCCACCTTCACCCAGGTGGGTGAGTATTTTCCTATATCTCGTTGTCCCAGGCTGCGCCACCTGCTCACCCACCCTCACCCAGATGGGTGAGTATTTTGCTATATGTCGGTGTACTTCCTGCTCCCCCAGGGAGTATTTTACTATATCTCATTGTCCCAGGCTGCGGCAGGCTGCGCCTGGTGGGTGAGTATTTTACTATATGTCATTGTCCCAGGCTGGGGGAGTATTTTCCTATATATCCTTTGCTCCTGCTCCTGCTCCTGCTCCTGCTCCTGCTCACCCAGCGCCTGCGCCTGCGACCCAAAAGTGACCTAATATACTACTAACGTTTCCGTTAAATTACACAATTGTTCTTAATTTTAAATTTTAACTACACGTCGTAAAACTGCTACACGCCAAGAAAAAAAAAACTTAACAAAACATTCGATCAAAATCTTCTAGGTAAACAAATCTAACGACAATTTTCTTCCTATGTAAATTTCAACTTATCCAAAAAAAAATTGTGTTTAAAAAAAAAAACAGCAAATCTATTCATGAAATCTCGTCTCGTATTTTCTCGCGGCCAAAAACTTGTGATTTATCTCTCGGCGTCCTAGAGGCTCTAATGACAGTCCTACCATCTATTGACGCGGCGGCCTAGCAAGCCGGCAATTTGGGGCCGTGGGCACCCAGCCGTGACCGGGGTCGGGCGGTCTCCCGGGCGACGGATGACGCTACGAGACACGGGGAACCCGATACCAGCCCGGGCCTGTAATTGATACCCCGGGGCAGCCATCGATTCGCCCCGTGGACAGATTATAAAAACTCCTCTCGCGCGGGCCCAGCGGCGTGAAGCCATAAACCACACAAAAGAGTGCCGCCTCCCCGGGCGGGTCAACAATGGTGGGGCTCTTCTTTTTTTTTTTTTTACGGCATGCTGTTCAGTCACCCTACATTTAAAAAAAAATTCTTCTTTCATGAACTGTATTAAAAAAAAAAAAAACAACGATTACACTACCCCTTCCCTTACTACCATCCCATCCCCATCCCATGTTTGGTCGTCATTTTAAAGAAAGCTTTGTTAATGTTTTTTTATTTTTGGAGGGGGGGGGGGGGGTGTGTAAGGGGAAGGGGGGAGGGGGGGGGGAAGGGGAAAGGGGGGGTGGATTGTTTGTTTTAAAGTTTGCAGGAGCCGGTGTGTCATAGGCCGGTGCCGTGTGTAAAGCCGGTCACGCCGGTCCAGGTAGGGACTAGTGACGTATCACATTTCTCTTGTTCTCGTTCGTTGAGCCGGCACCTCCCACCTACCCTCCCCCTCTCCTCCCACCTTACCTCCCACCTCACCTCTCAGTGTTTTTTTGTAGAAAAGTCGTTTTTTTTTTTACTGACACCAGTCAAGAGATGTTTTATAACCTTTGGAGAAAAAAAAAATTATAATCGCTCGTAAAATAAAAAAAAAAGAAACCAACATCCAACAAAACAAAAAGTGGGGCTAAAGTTACTGAGAAAACAGGATTTTCAGATACCTGACAATAGTTGCAATAAAATATAAAGGAATTTTTAAATATATTTTTTTTGGTCTAATTTTTCATTACAATTTTGTAGTAGTATTATAATTTTGTAGTCGTAAGTATTTGTATTTTGGTAGCAGGCCTACAATAAGTTGGTGGTATATTAGTAGTACGAAAAAAAAAAGGTATTTTAGTAGTGCAATCGAGAAGACTGGAAAGCGTATGATTGCTAAGTCTTAGAGTCCCGAGTTCGAATCCCCTGGCAGATGAGACATCGCTAGCTGTGGACAGCAACCCATCTAGGAAAGAAAACACCATAAGCAAACAACCGCTGCCGTGCAGATTGTTCTTGGGTGGACAAAGGACACAGGCCGAGGAAGCAAGCGCATGACATGTTGATACGTAATACTATTTTGTGTTGGACGAAATCCTCTAAATATAACAATGAAGAATGTAGTTGTAGTAGAAGAAGTAGTACAATAAGTTGCTATCTTAGTAGTACGATAAACTACAGTGGTATTCTAGTAGTTTAATACGTTAGTGCTTATGTAGTTGGCTTCAATAAGTTTTTGGCATTTTAGAATGAAGTATTGTATGTTGTTAAGGGATTATGACGCTGATGATTATGTGTGTATGTGTCTGGTAGAGGGTGTGAATGTATCATTTCAAATGTAGGTGAGCATAGTGTGGTGTTTTTCAGCTAGAATATTCTATGATAGTTGCATAAGTAGAGTGGGCGCTAATTTATTCTAGATGAGTTTTTTTTTTCATGTGGCCTCTAGAAAATTTTAATTTAATCTCTCTGTCAGCTTAGTTTAAAATGAATTACGTAATTTTATGTGGTAGTAACCTTCGTGAAACTAAACAAACAGCCGAAGATTTCTTAGTTTAAATTTAACAACAAAAATGTGATTATTTGTGTTTTTGAACAGACTTTTGGGGTAGTTAAATTTTTTCTAATATCAAATTGAAATTTGGTGTTAACCTTCATTACTAAAGCCTTTATGTTTGTTTCCCCGCGTAAACTGACGGTCATCACGTGACTTGCAGGTTGTAAAATTAATTGTTATTGTTTTTTGGGCTACAAGGTCGCCAGAAAGAAAAAATGCACAATGAAGTAGTGGTGTTGTTAGGGGAGGGGGGGGGGGGGCGGGGGGGGGGGGGGAGTATGTTTAGAGGAGAGTAGAGGGTGGCATTATCGATAAAGCATGGCATACCAAAAGCATCGTTTAGAGTAAAAAAAAAAACTAGATTTATATACCCTATTGGTATTATCTTAAATTAAAAAAAACAACAAAAAACTTGTACTTTTTCAAGATAGAATACTTCGACCTTAAACAGATGAGGTATTAATGTGGGGAGAGGGGTTGGAGGAGGTAGGTGCGCATGTCGGGCGAGTGGAACAGAACATAGAACAAAGAGGGAGACGTGGTTCACGTCAAGTTGTTGAACATTGAACAAAAGCTTCAATAAGGGTCGAAGTGATTGTTGTATAAAAATGTTACACATTATAGACACATTAAACAATGTCTTCCCTTCTTAATTTATTAGTAGAGTTTATTTTCTATACATGTATTAAATTCTGATATAGTATGAGTTCTTAGATGGTGTTAATTTCAATAAATGTTCATTCTAAATGTATTGATATATTCGCGCTTTAATACTGTTATGGTAGTGCGCCTTTAAAAATGGGTGTTTTTTCATAGACGGCGTGCATGCCTAGATTGTTTAGATTGTAAAATAATTTGCATTCTTTAGTTAGCCAACTCGGCTTTGATCGTTGAAAACATGTCGTTTGTATTTATGAATGGTTTGAATTATTGATGGCAAGCTCTAAGTCTTTTCAGAGCACAGGA
Source organism: Physella acuta (assembly GCF_028476545.2). NCBI lineage: Eukaryota > Metazoa > Mollusca > Gastropoda > Physidae > Physella > Physella acuta. The sequence goes on from NW_026732516.1 coordinate 195,430, forward strand.
AACTTTAAAAACAATTTCACCAGGAGAAAACCAAGACAATCATTCGCTACAGTTTGAGGAAGCTAAGACAATCATTCGCTACAGTTTGAGGAAGCTAAGACAATCATTCGCTACAGTTTGAGGAAGCTAAGACAATCATTCGCTACAGTTTGAGGAAGCTAAGACAATCATTCGCTACAGTTTGAGGAAGCTAAGACAATCATTCGCTACAGTTTGAGGAAGCTAAGACAATCATTCGCTACAGTTTGAGGAAGCTAAGACAATCATTCGCTACAGTTTGAGGAAGCTAAGACAATCATTCGCTACAGTTTGAGGAAGCTAAGACAATCATTCGCTACAGTTTGAGGAAGCTAAGACAATCATTCGCTACAGTTTGAGGAAGCTAAGACAATAATTCGCTACAGTATCGATAAACTAAGACAATCATTCGCTACAGTATCGATAAACTAAGACAATCATTCGCTACAGTATCGATAAACTAAGACAATCATTCGCTACAGTATCGATAAACTAAGACAATCATTCGCTACAGTATCGATAAACTAAGACAATCATTCGCTTCAGTATGGAGAAATCTTTGACAAACATTCACCAAGAATACATTTTGGGTTGGATTTTTGTGACACTGTGTGTCATGGGGGCAGACGGGATGTAGTTTATCATTATAGCTTTTATTCTGCTTGTAATATAAATTTTAAAAAATACGAGATATTTTAAAAAATTAGTTTGATTTTCGATATGATATGTTGTGTATGTGCGTTACGTTTTAAGTGACTGGGTGGGGGAGGGGGTTGAAAATCGTCACAACTTCAAAACCCGTGACGCCACTTATGTCTGACCCCCCCCCCCCCTCATATCTGCCATCAGGAAGTCAGTTTATCTGACACACAAACGGTTCACACAGCCGGTCAACATTAGGTCACACCATCACGTCACTGTTGTAGGCGTGTCACGGCAGTGTCACGGTCACATCGGTGTGACGTGACGTGACATCGATGTGACGTAACAGATGACTCACCACCCTACCCTATCTCGTTCCCTCATTTCCGACCCCCTTCACCCCCTTCATTTCCCATTTCCTGATCAATAAAACAATTCACGAACAAAACCGTTCGTTAATCCCTAGATCGATAAACATTTCAGGCGATTGATTTTTTGAAACTGACCGCAGCATGAGTTGTCCACTTGTTTGATTTTTTTCAAAGCCCCGCCCCAGACCCAGGCCCCAGACCCAGACAAACTATATTAGACTGTCATTCAGAACTGGCGATACTTGAACACAGACATACCAACATATGGACTTTACGAATTGTCACCAGGACCTACATCATAGGTAGACAAGGACTTACACCACCACCCACTTATCCACCACGAACTTATCCAATTATCCACGACCAACGTATCCACGACCCACTTATCCAACACCCACTTATCCACTATCCACGTATCCAGTACTCACTTGCCAAAGACTGGATTCAGCTGTTTGGAGATGTAGCTCTCTTTATCGTTCTGTGTCTTGTTGCCCAGTCGGATGACCAGGTAGGGGTCAGCTTTACCGTTGATGTCAGCAGGGTGAAGGTCATTGGCCTAGAGGAAACAAAACAATGTCGCATCATACATCTGTCTTTTAGAGATTTGGTTGCTGCTTGATATATTTTGTAACGTTACTTGGTTAGGTTTCCTATTTGACATTTTTTTTACGTTATGCGGTTTTGTGGGGTGGGTCGCGAGTTTTGACACCTTGGAAAAAGGTGTCCAAACAGTTTTATTGGGGTGTTTAGATTACCTCTCAAGGGGTGTTCAAAGTATTAAAAGTAAAGTGTTTAAACCACCTCGTCTGAATCACCACCCCTCTGGTGTCTAGAACACACCACACACAGATTAACATCTCTTTGGATATAAAATATTTTTGAAAAGCTGATTCCAAATGATTTTTGCCAGAGAGCATATTTTTTTTCCAACCAAAATTGAATATTTTACAACATTTGTGAAATTAAGTACAAAATGACTTCCAGATTTATTAAGGCTAGAAATATTCAAACAAATAATTACTAGTAATGTAATAATAATTTAGCAAACACTTTTATTTCTAATTTGCATTAGTAGATTTCGGAGCGTTGTGTTGATAGGGAATGTTATATTACTTAATATCAATAAACTACTAAGCTATAACCCAATGCACCGCTATTGTGTATTTTATCATGGAAAAGAATTATTGTGACTTTCGTTTGTTTTACTTTCCCTGGAGGGGTTGCGGTTTTAAAAAAAATATTTGAAATTTATAAAATAATTCAAAACGGCTTTTCAGCGGGTTATATTCAATACAAAAATATGAAAATGATTGTAATTGATGGTTCCTTAACAACTTTAATTAATACAAATGTAACTATAATTTTATCGCTTGCCATATTTCTAAAAGATTTGTTTTTTAAAAGCTAATATGATTACATAGACTTTTAAAGCTTATTGTGACTAAAATTTCCAGACATCCTTTAATTAGTCTACGAAATTTTTTGCAAGAAGTATTTTAAAAAAGTTTATTGAAGAGAAGAGAGTAAAATAAATGTAACATTTTTCAGTCTATCTCGAAATGACCATCTTGTTTTACTAACGACGTTGCAATTTGATTCTAACTACATTTTAAAATAATAAGTTCAACTACTACCACGGATAAAAATAGGAAAAAACAAAATTACATTAAAGGGACACAATTCAATATTAATTTGTGCTTGCACGGGTAAACTCCCTTGGTTAAATTTTAGCTCTGATTACTGCATACTGACACGCGAATTATGAGAAAATCAAATTGAATTTTAAATGAAAGCATGGCAATCCCTGTCCAAATATGTTAAGCAAAATTTGCAAAAGGCAGGAATCTAAATCAACAAATAGCATATATGAGAAGACATTCATATGTACAAGATTTATGTGAGGATTACATGTAAACATACATGTATTTAAATTTATGAATGTACGTATAAATATATGTATATACAGCAATTGCAATTTAAGAATATATACATATATCGCTTCACAACAAGGATTTAAAATATCCTTAATATTTCTAAATTAAGAACTTAGTGGAATTAAAGTGTTGAGAAATAACAGTGGGAGATAAGGCTATACACTTTTGTTGTCATTATGGTATTGGGACACAAAAGTGTAGATCTATAGATCTAAACAAACTGAGTCAGAAGTGACTGGTTCTAGAGAAGCGATATATATATATATATATATATATATATATATATATATATATATATATATATATATATATATATATATATATATATATATATATATATATATATATATATATATATATATATATATATATATATATATATATATATATATATATATATATATATATATATATATATATATATAATATCATATATCACACACACACACAAACACACACATATATATATATATATATATATATATATATATATATATATATATATATATATATATATATATATATATATATATATATATATATATATATATATATTTATATATATAATATCATATATCACACACACACACAAACACACAAACACACATACATATATATATATATATATATATATATATATATATATATATATCTATATATATATATTTATATATATATATATATATATATATATATATATATATATATATATATATATATATGTATGTGTGTTTGTGTGTGTGTGTGTGATATATGATATTATATATGTAAATAAATAAATAAATATATATATATATATATATATATATATATATATATATATATATATATATTTATATATATATATATATATATATATTTATTTATATATATCTATAATATAAGCGGGCTGAGCGTGTCCTTCCTTCCTTCCTTCCGTCCGTCATCGCTATAGATTTTGGGACTATAAAAGTAAACTGCGCACCACGCTGTGCTTTTCAGTGCACCGCAGTGTCTTATTATATGTATTAGAGTAGGGTTTGTTTATATAGCGGCAAAGAGCTATTTTATAATTTCCACTGTTTGTACAATTTTGCATAACGTAAAGAGAATATTAAATACACGCACACTGCTAAAACATATTAAAAAGATCAATGTCAAATATCATTTTAGTTTATATTCCTAGAAAAAATGGATACATTTCCACAAAAGTAGGTCGAAAAAACTAATTAATTCAACTTTTTTTTGTGGTAATTTTTTCAAGGGAGGTAATTTGAAAATATATTTAACTCAATAATTTAAGTTAATCTTTTTTTTTTATTACTACCGCATTGATTAGTCTATGTTAAGTTTCATAATTAAAAGAGAAAAATGTTAAGATTATTTATATTATTTTCTAATTAGTCTATGATTTCTCAAAATCACTATTTTTTGTTTTTGTTTTTTGGTGTTAACAGATGGTGAAATTTTATAATTATAGTATAGAGAATGCTGGAAAGACTCTCTCTAGGCGCGGACGTCTGGGAAAAGCGTGTTTTTCGGTGGTAATTCTAATTACATTGCCAATGTGTTTTCTTAGAACCATAAAAGTAAACACCACTTGCCGTACATTCATTTGCATCGCATTGTTTTATTGTAAGTTATGGAGTAGGATCTATTTATGTGACTTAAATTTTTAATGTTGGAAAGGCTCTCTTTGGGCGCGGACGCCTAAAAAAGCGTGTTGTTTGGTGGTGATTCTAATGTTGTGGTTGTGTTGTTTTTTTTTGTTGGTTGTGTTGTGGTTGTGTTGTGGTTGTTTTTTGGTTGTGGTTGTGTTGTAGTTTTGTTGTAGTTTTGTTGTGGTTGTGTTGTGGTTGTGGTTGTGTTGTGGTTGAGTTGTGGTTGTGTTGTGGTTGTGTTGTGGTTGTGTTGTGGTTGTGTTGTGGTTGTGTTGTGGTTGTGTTGTGGTTGTGTTGTGGTTGTGTTGTGGTTGTGTTGTGGTTGTGTTGTGGTTGTGGTTGTGGTTGTGTTGTGTTTGTGGTTGTGTTTTTTGTGTTTGTGTTGTTTTTGTTTGTTTGGTTCTGTTCCAAAGTTGGTACATTTAAAAAAGATTTACCGTGGCGGAGCACGGGATGCAGCTAGTCTATAATATAAGCGGGCTGAGCGTGTCCTTCCTTCCTTCCGTCCGTCATCGCTATAGATTTTGGGACTATAAAAGTAAACTGCGCACCACGCTGTGCTTTTCAGTGCACCGCAGTGTCTTATTATAAGTATTAGAGTAGGGTTTGTTTATATAGCGGCATAGAGCTATTTTATAATTGCCACGGTTTTTACTCTTTCGCATAACGTCAAGAAAATATTAAATACACGCAAACTGCTAAAACGTATTAAAAAGATTAATGTCAAATATCATTTTAGTTTATATTCCTAGAAAAAATGGATACATTTCCATAAAAGTAGGTCGAAAAAGCTAATTAATTCCACTTTGTTTTTGTGGTAATTGTTTCAAGGGAGGTAATTTGAAAATATATTTAACTCAACAATAATTTAAGTTAATCTTTTTTTTATTACTACCGCATTGATTAGTCTATGTTAAGGTTCATAATTAAAAGAGAAAAATGTTAAGATTATTTATATTATTTTCTAATTAGTCTATGATTTCTCAAAATCACTATTTTTTGTTTTTGTTTTTTGGTGCTAACAGATGGTGAAATTTTATAATTATAATATAGAGAATGGTGGAAAGACTCTCTCTGGGCGCGGACGCCTGGGAAAAGCGTGATTTTCGGTGGTAATTCTAATTACATTGCCAATGTGTTTTCTTAGAACCATAAAAGTAAACACCACTTGCCGTACATTCATTTGCATCGCATTGTTTTATTGTAAGTTATGGAGTAGGATCTATTTATGTGACTTAAATTTTTAATGTTGGAAAGGGTCTCTTTGGGCGCGGACGCCTAAAAAGCGTGTTGTTTGGTGGTGATTCTAATGTTGTGGTTGTGTTGTTTTTTTTTTGGTTGTGTTGTGGTTGTGTTGTGGTTGTATTGTGGTTGTTTTTTGGTTGTGTTGTGGTTGTGTTGTGGCTGTGTTGTGGTTGTGTTTTTGTTGTGGTTGTGTTTTTGTTGTGGTTGTGTTGTAGTTGTGTTGTGTTGTGTTTGTGTTGTGGTTGTGTTGTGGTTGTGTTGTGGTTGTGTTGTGGTTGTGTTGTGGTTGTGTTGTGTTGTGTTGTGTTGTGGTTGTGTTGTGGTTGTGTTGTGGTTGTGTTGTGGTTGTGTTGTGTTTGTGGTTGTGTTTTTTGTGTTTGTGTTGTTTTTGTTTGTTTTGTTCTGTTCCAAAGTTGGTACATTTAAAAATGATTTACCGTGGCGGAGCACGGGATGCAGCTAGTATATATATATATATATATATATATATATATATATATATATATATATATATATATATATATATATACATAGATATATATATATATATATATATATATATATATATATATATATATATATATATATATATAGATATATATATATAGATAGATAGATAGATAGATAGATAGATAGATAGATAGATAGATATAGAGATGATAGAGATAGATATATAGATATAGATAGATATAACTGTTGTATAAAGATTGAAAAATGTCCAATGATGTTACGTTGACATAGGCCTACCTTGACTATGTATATACGGACCAACACTTTGACCGGCTCATTACTGGGTAGGCCCTGAAAAAGACCGTACGCCGGATCTCCGCCGGTGATGGTGCAGTCCTCTATGTCAGGTGGTAGCGGTATCTTGTAGATCTTCATTGAACCCTGGGGATGGTGGACAGTTACTAGACAAGGGGAGGCTAATGCTACACACTAAGACATTTTCACAGTTACGGTTACTGGTGAGGATTGTGTTGCGGGTACATTGATTAAGGGAAGAAGATGAGTATAAAGCTTTTATTTTTTTTTTTAAATTGTTTCATATATTCAGGTGTACACAAGTTTTATTTTATTTCACTCTTTGCAGTGAAGTAGAGTTCATCTGTTTGACCTCAAGAAAGAAAGGTATAAGGAGAGAGATGCGCTATAAACAAGAACCGAACTTGAAACGTCAAGAACAGCCATCATGAGCTCTATCTCTTGAGCATACAGTTCATTTAACCAAGATTAAGGTTTTGGTTAAAATTAATCTGATTTATTTTGATTTCACTTTATGAAGATTTACATTAAACGAAATATGTTAAATTTAAAACAAAAAATTTCTGTAGTTAAGCTAATAGGCCTCTATTAAATGTAAATCAACCAGTAAAAAGAACGCTGTCGAGTAATTACCACTTCAATTGTATCAGCTAGTCTATAGCCCTTGACCAATTATTAGACAGCACACATTAATTTTCACTAACAATTAGAAGCGCACATTAATTGTGACCAATCATTAGACAGGAGACACCACACAACCACCACCACAACACCACCACCACACCACATCAACATCTACCACTATCACAAAACACCACACCTCACTACACCTTAGCCACACCACCACAACACCACCACCACACCACATCAACATCTACCACTATCACAAAACACCACACCTCACTACACCTTAGCCACACCACAACCACACCACCACCACACCACATCAACATCTACCACTATCACAAAACACCACACCTCACTACACCTTAGCCACACCACAACCACACCACACCACACCACATCAACATCTACCACTATCACAAAACACCACACCTCACTACACCTTAGCCACACCACCACAACACCACCACCACACCACATCAACATCTACCACTATCACAAAACACCACACCTCACTACACCTTAGCCACACCACCACAACACCACCACCACACCACATTAACATCTACCACTATCACAAAACACCACACCTCACTACACCTTAGCCACACCACCACAACACCACCACAACACCACCACCACACCACATCAACATCTACCACTATCACAAAACACCACACCTCACTACACCTTAACCACATCATCACCACACCACCATCACACCGTGACCCCGCGAAGCAGCACTGACCTTGAACTTTCCCACAATCCTGTTCTCATCCGGCTCGTCGTTGCCCATGTTTTTCCCGCGGAACAGCTCGAAGGTGTGGAGCCAGTCCCGGAAGCCGTTAAACTGCAGCTGCGTCTCCAGCTCCGTGGGATACACCTGTACAACAGTGACCTTTGTATGCAAATGTTCAAGGGTCAAACTATATGTGCACCTATGATCCCTTGGTTTTTTTTATGACAGTATCGAAAATTCATGACCCCTGGACGAAAAGGGGGTCGGTCTACTAATGACCCCTGGACGAAAAGGGGGGTCGGTCTACCAATGACGCCTGGACAAAAAGGGGATCGGTATAGAAATGACCCCTGGACAAAAAGGGGGTCGGTATACCAATGACCCCTGGACAAAAAGGGGGTCGGTCTATCAAGACCCCTAGACAAAAGGGGATTGGTCTACCAATAACCCAACGTAACCTTCAAATAATGTCGCGGTTAGTCTACATTATTTAGTCTACAAATTTAACAGTGGATTCCTTAATAACGCCTCCACCCCCTCCAAATCCCACACCCGTCTTTACTGACCCCCATCACGCCCCACCCCTTCACCCCTCCTTTCCAGTGTACACCATCACATATGACGTCATACCTTGAGCTGTGACGTGTTACTCAACAACTTCTCCCTCTTTCTCTGAGCTTTGGGAGAGAGCTGTTTGGCCAGAGAGGCGTCTTTCTTCTTCTCCAGGTCTCGCCTCTCCACCATCTTCTTGACCTCCCTCTCGAACCTCTTCGCCTCTTTGATCTCCACCTCTGTAACAGACCCGCAGTAAATGGAGTTTATTTTTTTAAAAATCTATTTTTAGAATTAAGTTCTAAAAATACTTTAAATAAAGTTTAAAAAAATGTAATTAAAAACAATTTTTAAATTATTTTATAAATGTAAATTTATATTTTTCTATTTCGATATATTTCCCCCCTCCCAGACATCGAAGGTCAAGGTTGCAGCTAACCGTCTGCTAGAGTGCCGTATCCGCCATTTGCTGCCCGCTTGATGCTCAGGTCGTCGTCCTGCGACTGCTTGGAGTCCTGGGCCCGGCTCTCCGCCTGCAGCAGTTCCACGTTGAAGACGTCATCGGCGTGGCCGTGTTCCTGGTCAATGCAGGGTTACAATTTAAATGGGTCAAGGTCATCACTCGATTTTTTTTCTTTCTGTCATACTTCTAATTAAACTATACACAACACACTTAACACACAGACACACACTATATATATATATATATATATATATATATATATATATATATATATATATATATATATATATATATATATATATATATGTGTGTGTATATATAACATTATATATAACATTATATATATATATATATATATATATAGGCCTATATATATATACATATATATATAATATGTATGAAAATACACGTACCCCCCATACCTGAACCTGAAACTTTAATTTAAATTGCGATCGGATTCAAATTTGACATGAATCACAAATAAAAATAGGCCCTTCTGTTAAACTTAGACCAAACTACAGCGAATTTGACACTTTTTGCATCATTTGATCTTCACAATTTAAAAATCATTAACTGCACAGAACCATTTGATATCTTATAACTTTAAATAAAAATGGTTCGAGATAATTGAATCAAAATGACAAATGTAAAGAAGACACCGACAAATTTAGGAATGTTTAATATAAAAAAAAAGAGAATGAAAAGAAATTGGAAATAAATGAAGCTGTGAGTGATTATTTTGAAAGAAAGGGAATTAATTTTTCGATCGCTTGACGTTCGGGAGACTGGGGTGTAATACAGGCTGTTGAAATTTTGTGATTATTTTGGTGTGAATTGAAAACAAAAATAAAACATGTTTTGATTGGTTGGAGAAATATGACGTCAGAGGTTTTAGATTTGATGGAAGGAAATGTTTCAAGGTGTAGACGTGGTGAGGGAGAATGTAGGTGGGGGTGGTTTGTGGGGGTGGCATGTGGGGGTGGTATGCGGGGGTGGTATGTGGGGGCGGTATGTGGGGGTGGTATGTGGGGGTGGTATGTGGGGTGGAATGTGGGGGTGGTGTGTGAGGGTGGAATGTGGAGGTGGTATGTGGCGGCAATGTGGGGGTGGTATGTGGGGCAATGTGGGGGTGGTATGTGGGGCAATGTGGGGGTGGTATGTGGGGATAATGTTGGGGTGGTATGTTGGTGTGGGGTGGTACGATGGGTGCACGTGGGTGTGTACATAAGGGGACACGTAGGGTGTGTATGTGATGTGCTATGTGGGGGTGGTATGTGGGATGGTATATGAGGTAGTATGTTGGTGCGGGTCAATCTTAGGTGGGATGGTATGTGGGGCTATATGTGACTTGGTATGTGGGTACGTGGGATTGTATGTGGGGTGGAATTGTATTTTGTTTGTTATTTGGGGCAGTATGTAAAGGTGGTATTTAGGGTAGTATGTGGAGGTGTTGTGTGTGCTGACTGTAGTTACAAATATCGCAAGTGTAAAAAGTTTAAAGAATCTGTGAATAAAAAACTTGATGTAAAAAAAAAGTTAATGGCCCCAGCAATAACTGGGAGAAATGCATGAAAAAAAGTTAATTTTTAAAAATAGTAAATTGGAAAAAACTAATTCACACGATAAAAACGTAAATATTAGCAAGGCTGTTTAAACTGTTTTTTGTAAATTAATTTTTAAAAGGAGCAAAAATGTATAAAATATTGAAAGCAAATTCTCCAAGACAGCAATGGTAACGACTAGAAAAGGGAAATATATTTTTAAAATGCATTCAAAGAAAGACGGTTTAGAAATCCATGTCCCACAAATGAAGAATTCATAAAATGTAAATAAAATTGAAGCATTCCGCCGAAGATTTTATCATACAGTAAAATAAATTAGAGAATGTTATCATACAATAACATAAATTAGAGAATGTTATCATACAATAAAATAAATTTTTGGATGTTATCATAGAATAAAATAAATCGTTTAAAACAACGTTACCTCATCATTGGGATCTGCCTGTACAAATATAAGGAGTGGGGTCAAGGTTATCTTGTCATATACAATAGGGGGTGGAGGCATCAGGGAGGGACTCTTGTTGTCAAAAAAAGAGTTAAGAGTTATTTGTTTCTATCACATAGTAGTTATGTGGAAATAAGTCTACAGTACGGGAATAGATTTTCAATTAGTTGATTTGACAGTATGATTTGAGGCTATATTATTAAAGTCATTACGGCCAAACAAAGTAAAATGTGATTAAAAGGCTAACGAAGGAGTGGATTTGAGGCTTACTAAGAAGTGGATTTGAGGCTAAAGAAGGAGTGGATTTGAGGCTAAGGAAGAAGTGGATTTGAGGCTAAGGAAGGAGTGGATTTGAGGCTAAGGAAGGAGTGGATTTGAGGCTAAGGAAGAAGTGGATTTGAGGCTAAGGAAGGAGTGGATTTGAGGCTAAGGAAGAAGTGGATTTGAGGGTAAGGAAGGAGTGGATTTGAGGGTAAGGGGTCGTTCATGAATGACGCCACACTCGTAGGGGGAGGGGGTGTCCGTAATTTTATGACGGTGTGTGATGGGGGGAGTGGACGGGGGGGGGGGGGGGTTTAGATGGTGTGACGTCACACTTTTGCATTATAAAAAAGCAATGTTAGAAAACGAATTTTAGCCGTTATTTCGCGTTTTAGAAAACTGTTTTAATAAATTGTAATAGGAATTGATTAAAATGCTCTACGTTGACAGAGTTCAAACAAGATTTTGGAAAACTATCGTATTTTAAGAAAAATTCAACTGCAATTTAATGGGGGGTTGTGGGCTGATGTATGTGACGTCATTTTAGCGGGGGGGGGGGGGGGGGTCTGGCTTTTTGTGACGATGTGTGACGGAGGGAAGGTGGGGGGGAGGTAAAAATCGTCTAAAAAAGCGTGACGTCATTTTAGGATGACCCCTAAGGAAGGAATGGATTGGAGGCTAAGGAAGTAGCATGTAGGCTAAATTGGGAGTTGATGTTTTGGTTTAAGAGTTAAAACTTAACCACAAATGTTTGCTAGAGTGTCACCACATGAGAGTGTAAATAAAAGCTTTAGTGAACAAAACTTTAGCACATAATGCTTTAGAAACACTATGGGAAAAGTGGGAGCCGGAAAATGCCGGTTCAATCTTATCTCCTTTAAAAAAATCAAGCTGTGTCTATCAGAGACCACGAGAGCAGTGTGATCTTGAGAAAGGCCGGAAGAATCCGGATTACTTAACTTCTTCCAAAGATCAAAATGTCTCTGCAGGAGGTCTCGAGAAAAGCAGAAGCCGGAAAAAGCCGGCACTCTTACCCTGATCATAGTTTCCACCGAGGCGAAGTACTTGCTCCACCAGTCCAGTGCCTCCATGTCCGGCTCGTCCTCTTCCACCGTCTTTTTCTTGGCTTTTTTCTTTTTGTTTTCCGCAGTTTTTTCGTCTTTTGTACTGGGACCCTGCAGGTAAGAAATCAGGATTTATTGAGTTGTTTCCCTTAGACTGCTAATAAAATAAATATGTGGAGTTATCGCCCCCAGGTAATGGGATGTAGGAAAAAAACTAAATTAGGTATTCTTTATAACAGCTGTATGTTGACGTTATATACCAAACAAGAAAGTAATTAGCAAGTTACACTAGGAAAAATTTTGGTTCATGAGCTGAATAATTATGGGTGATTCATAATGGATGAATTATGCCGTCATAAAATTACTATCTGGACACCTACTCTATAGCTACGTCACAAAATGACCATTCTCATAAACTGAACGACTGGACAATTTTCACCATAGTATGACGTCATAAGCGAAGACACGGGGCAAAGCTTACTGTAACATGACGTCATAAGCGAACACACGGGGCAAAGCTTACTGTAACATGACGTCTTAAAGGGACCAAATGGACACTTTCTGTGCTACGATCCCAAGGCCATCTAGCAAATCCTGACGTCATCATCCGTCATGACGTCATCCACTGACCCCGCCGACCACTTACCGTGTTGATGGTGATGTACTGGTCACGTGTGATGAGCGGAAGGTTCTCGTCCATGTTGATAGTCACGTCCTCCGACTTGGTGGAGACCGGTGACCCCGACTGGATGACCTTGACCTCGTCCAGCCCTTTCACTGGCGAGTACATGAGCGACCATTAGACCGGACATTCATCACCCTACATTCAGGGGTCTCCAAACTACGGCCCACGGGCCAGGTGCGGCCCGCTATGTCCTCTCATCCGGCCCGCGGAGATCTTTTTGTACAGGGAAAAAGCGTTTGTTGGTGATGGCTGAGGAACTTTGACCAGAAAAATCAAAGACATTTCTGGAAGAAACTGGCCCCCGAACTGAAAATTGATAGTTAATGCGGCCCTCGGACTGAAAAGTTTGGAGACCCCTGCATGACCATCTCTAATAGTTAGTTGAGGATTATATCAACACCTTATTTTTAGAAAAATATTATTTTAATCGCCTATATTTCACTCCCTGATTTCTGCTTACAGTCTGTTTTGGATTACGTCTGTAGAAAGTATTTAATTAACAATTCCCTAATTGCCCAATCAATCCTCACTAAACAAACGCTAGAGTACCACATCCCATCAGGTATTTATCATTGATTCAACATTACAAATCCATAACAAAACGTACCGTTAACGTACATACACAAAATTCTACTCTAAACGTTTAAAATGAAATATAGTAATAAACTTTTAAGAAATATTCTCAAAAAAAAAAATTTAAACAACGCGCCACTATCTTAGAAATAATTAATCTAGGAAATGCTTTTAGAATGTTTACAGCAAGCAAGTAAAAAATTATATTCCATGGTTTTTAACTTACTATGAACCCAGAGAAAGTAATTCCAATCCAAGTTTATAGAATACATTTTACTCAAACTTAAACGAAAATAATTCTAAACGATATTTTTAATACTGTATAACTAAAAAGAAAAAAAAATCCACTGATTGAGAAAAAATAACAGCAACTGTTGAAACCTGTTTTGAACACTTCATAATTACAAGAAAATAGTTGTAATGAGTGATTTTATTAGACTTTGAACTTACATGCAAATATTTTCTGGAGTGTGTTCTTGGCGTGAGTTGTGGTCGGCACATACATGAACTTGTGCAGGTTGCTGATGACGTGAGTGCCGACTAGGGTGAAACGACCGAAGCTGCGACAGTCCACACAGCGGATGGTGATGGGGGGACAGTACAGCTCGTTCTCTGGCAGCTCCTGGGGGTCGGGACAGGTGGTATAGGTGTAAAGGTGGGGGTCAGGACATGTGGCATAGATGTCAGGTGGGGGTCAGGACAGGTGGCATAGATGTCAGGTGGGGTCGGGACAGGTGGCATAGGTGTCAGATGGGGGACAGGTGGTATATGTGTTAGGTGGGGGTCAGGACAGGTGGCGTAGGTGTCAGGTGGGGGTCAGGTGACATAGGTGTCAGGTGGGGGTCAGGACAGGTGGCATAGGTGTTAGGTGGGGGTCAGGACAGGTGGCATAGGTGTCAGGTGGGGGTCAGGACAGGTGGCATAGGTGTCAGGTGGGGGTCGGGACAGGTGGCATAGGTGTTAGGTGGGGGTCAGGACAGGACAGGTGGCATAGGTGTCAGGTGGGGGTCAGGACAGGTGGCATAGGTGTTAGGTGGGGTCAAGACAGGTGGCGTAGGTGTCAAGTGGGGGTCAGGTGACATAGGTGTCAGGTGGGGGTCAGGACAGGTGGTATAGATGTCAGGTGGGGGTCGGGACAGGTGGCATAGGTGTTAGGTGGGGGTCAGGACAGGACAGGTGGCATAGGTGTCAGGTGGGGGTCAGGACAGGTGGCATAGGTGTCAGGTGGGGGTCGGGACAGGTGGCATAGGTGTTAGGTGGGGTCGGGACAGGTGGCATAGGTGTTAGGTGGGGGTCAGGACAGGTGGTATAGGTGGTCATGACAAATGGCGTAGATGTTAGGTGGGGGTCGGGACATGTGGCATGTATGTCATGATAGGTAGCATACATTCAGGTCATCATCCAGGTCATGACAGGTAGCATATATGTCATTCAGGTGATGCCATGACAGATGACAGGTTGTAATGACATATATGTCAACAAGTGCTGTATGTATGTGTTGATTGGAGGTCATGATTTATAAGAGGTACTAAATATGTATGTTAAATAGTTATTTTCTTTTTCTACAGAATGCGGTTTTTTAAACATAAATAAAATATTGTTCAACACTCCAATGATGAAATTTAATCGATGTTGAAACGATTCATGTCAAAAAACGCAAAACATTTATTCTTGTAAACGTGATTACATAGACCACGATGAGATAGACACTGATGACACATCCAACTTTGACACACACAAGAGTGACACACACAAGAATGACACACACAAGAATGACACACACAAGAATGACACACACAAGAATGACACACACAAGAGTGACACACACAAGAATGACACACACAAGAGTGACACACACAAGAATGACACACACAAGAATGACACACACAAGAATGACACACACAAGAATGACAGACACAAGAATGACACACACAAGAGTGACACACACAAGAATGACACACACAAGAATGACACACACAAGAATGACACACACAAGAGTGACACACACAAGAATGACACACACAAGAATGACACACACAAGAGTGACACACACAAGAATGACACACACAAGAGTAACACACACAAGAGTGACACACACAAGAATGATACACACAAGAGTGACACACACAAGAGTGACACACACAAGAGTAACACACACAAGAGTGACACACACAAGAGTAACACACACAAGAGTGACACACACAAGAATGACACATACAAGAGTGACACACACAAGAGTGACACACACAAGAATGATACACACAAGAGTGACACACACAAGAGTGACACACACAAGAGTAACACACACAAGAGTGACACACACAAGAGTAACACACACAAGAGTGACACACACAAGAATGACACATACAAGAGTGACACACACAAGAGTGACACACACAAGAATGATACACACAAGAGTGACACTGACAAGAATGACACTGACAAGAGTGACACTGACAAAGACAGAAAAAAAGACAAGTCTGGCACTGACCACATCGAAGTACTTGACCGGCACGCTGAAGTTTGGATTCTTCCTGGAGTTCTGTAGCACGGATGAGGACAGCACGTGACCTGCGCACTCGATGTCGATACGTGGGTGGTCAACCAGCTGTAGCTGGACACGCTTCAAGTCTCGGACACCCCAGAACAGAACCTGCACAGTGTAGGAATAATGGCTGGGTTATAATGATAGCCTGCACAGTGTAGGAATAATGACTTGGTTATAAGGATAGCCTGCACAGTGTAGGAATAATGGCTTGGTTATAATGATAGCATGCACAGTGTAGGAATAATAAATGGATTATAATAATAATCTGCAGAATGTAGGAATAATGGTTGGGTTATAATGATAGCCTGCACAATGTAGGAATAATGGTTGGGTCATAATGATAGCCTGCACAATGTAGGAATAATAAATGTGTTATTATAATAATCTGCAGAATGTAGAAATAATTGCTGGGTGATTATGATAGTCTGCACAATGTAGGAATAATGAACGTTTTATAATAATAATCTGCATAATATAGGAATAATGACTGAGTTATAAGTATGGCTGCACAATATAGAAATAATTACTGGATTAAAATGATAGCGTTGTAGTGATGGCCTGCACAATATAGGAATATTGATTGGACTGATATGATAGCCTGCACAATTTATGAATAAAATTGGGTTATAATGTTAGCCATCACAATATAGGAACAATGACTGTTCTACCTTCACGAAATATAGAACTTGTGTTAAATATACTAGAATGTTATATCATATCTAAAGTTTTTGATACAACTTAGAGATAACGGCAACACCGTTTAAAATTAATTTTTTTTTGTGTGGCGTATAGTTCATAGGCTAGAGGTCAACATCGGAGTTCGCAACAATATCAGTTCAAAGGCTAAAGGTTAACATTGGAGTTCACAATAACACTAGCTCAAGTCTAGAGGTCAACAAGAAATATTTGACAACAAAATAAACAGTTTTCAGTAACAAATAAATCCAGACTTACTTCAATTCTGTGTTTACTGAGGATGGGTCGAATGCCTTTGGGCACGGGCATAATGGGACCTCTGTCTTTCTTCATTTCTGGAAGCTCCAAGGGCGGTAAGTCTTGACCAGAAGAATCACCAAAGGGAGCTAACTGAATAAACATTTTGGGGGAAAATACACCACATGTTGAGTATTGGCATATTTGACATATTAGATTAGTAAGAAATAAAAAGGTAGCTCAGAAGGTGCAGTAACCAATGTAAATTTATAGAAATGTTAAAATTAAGTTGTAAATTTAAGCCTTCACATATTACTATGTAGTTAGCAGCCTAATATATATTGCATATACCTCAAACAATTTAATTGGTGGGTAATATAATTCTGGGTAAATCTAACTTGTAAAAGTAATAAACTTTTATATTTAAAAAAAAAAGGAAAAAAAAAGGAAAAACTATGTTATTTTTTAATGTACAGTGTAACGAGTGAAAGTGTTATTTATTATCAATGTAAAAGTTTCTAGCAAAAATGATCAAATCGAGAACAATGCAAAAACAACAAACGAAGAAAAAAGTTAAAGACATGCGCAGTAATTGTTAAAGTCAAAAACCGGATACACTAATGACTAATTCCTTAGATGAACATATTTTTTTACAGCTGGTCGTCAAAGGGTTAAGTCTGTATTCCATAAAACACGCTCTATACGACACTATGGCCTCAACATTTATCGAAGGTCAATTTATGATAGTCTGACGAACTAACAATTAAACGAATTCACGGGATGGATTTCTCGCCTGAGATTATAGAATATAAACAAACTGCTGGATAGAGCTATACAAATGGTAGATAACGTTTTGTTTACATATCGAAACTTGAGAGTTGAGAAGAGCTGGGGGAACAAGAGTAGGTTTCTAGGAGCCTTTGATACAGCAAGGGAGGCTAACTTGGTGTTAAATTAAACTTTTGAACACACAATCTCAAGTTATTCCCGATGTTTTAAAGTATCATTCAAATAAAATATGTTGAACAGACAAAAGGCCCGTGTTTTAAATATTGGTCTTGTTTTTACTTTGTGTGAAAGCAACCAGACTTGTACGTTTTAAAGGACTTCATCCACGCCTTAAAGATGTAATTTCTATTTTTAAAAAAAAGTAATATTTCTTAATGAAACTATGCTTGCAGTGAGTACGGATGCCTAGTACCATGAAACCACGAAGACCCCCCTCAGTAGCTGGTTCTTTATTCTTTAAAAAGACACAGAATCACAAAAAATCAGATAATTAACAGGTCAAAACACATATAGCAGTCGGGCTCATGCTTATAGCTATGACATATAACATCAAACATCATATTTATCGCTACATTTAACATTCAACATCAAGCATAAACTGTGAAAATCAAAATATATTTACAGACCACAAGTCATATTATTGTTATAAAATTTCAAGACACCCCCCCCCCCCCCCCCCCCAGTAATATGTAATTTGGTTCTCGGAAAAATGTGGGATACAGTCATTAAAAACACGTGTAAAGTCTTAAATTGTGTAAAAATAGACAAAAACAAAAGTTAAGCCAAAATTGTGTCCCATCTTTGTCCCGCCCTTGAAATTAATTTTTTTTTAAATAAAAAAAATGAAAAGTCATTATTGCATAACATTGCTTCCATAGCCTACCTCTCTAACTTAAATCTCTGACGTCTAACGTAAGTCACTTCTAACTTTATTGTGTTGTAAACTATTTGAACACTTCCTTAGACAAACTCTAGAGTTATGCGATTAGGGTGCGAGAAAATACAAGATAATTATATAAACTATAAACAATCAAAAATATGTGAATGAAACAAATGAGAAATCCACCCTGATGTGGTATAAAGTAAAGCAAAAAAAAATTTAATACATAATGAGCTGAAAATAATACAAGAAAAAAATAAAATATGAAGATTTTTCATGATGCTCGATTTACATCGCTCTCTCAGAAGTTCAAAGTGGGCGAAGGCTATCTGCAAGGTTCTCAGTTATCTAGCAAGGCCAATAACTAGTTCCGATTTATTATTGTTTTACGAATTTATGGCATTATTTACTAACACATTAAAACTAGACATCAAGTAACTGGGAGATCCTACAATGTCGAAGAAGAGCAGTCGCCACCATCATCACCATCATCATCATTATCATCATCATAATTATCATCATCACCATTGATATCATTATCATCACCATAACCATCACCATCATCATCATCACCATCGTTATCATCACCATTATCCTTATCATTACCATCATCATCATCATCACCATCAACGACATCGTCATCATCATCATCCCCATCATTATCATCATCATCACCATCATCACCATCGTTATCATCCCCATCATCACCATCATCACCATCATTATCATCATCCCCATCATCACCATCATCATCACCATCCCCATCATCATCACCATCATCATCCCCATCATCATCATCATCACCATCATCATCACCATCAACAATATCCCCATCCCCATCATCATCACCATCATCAGCATCCTCCTCCATTCGTGCCCAAGACACACGAGACAGATGAAATAGTTACCCCTCATGTTATTCAGCACATAATATTATCATACAGAGTTATAAAATTAGACTTGTATGAAAATGTAAATGATAGTTACTTTTTAAAATCAAATTTTCTAAAAATGTTACTGTGTATTATGTGAAAGCACATTTGCATTTAATGGCTGAATTTTTAAAAATTAAAACCAATTAGAAAAAGACGGAAAAGTTTCAGAAACTTCAAGAACATTTAAACCGTCGCTGATTTTATATTTTCTTGAACGTTTGAATATCCGAAATCTATTTAACTACTATTGTTTCAGCGACATGAAATGACCTACTTTAAGTACAGCAATAACGAATTTTTGTGACCGACATAATTTCATAAAAAGCGTATTTCAGTAACCGCCTTACTTTCGGGCAACTTAAAAAAAAAAAAAAAGAAATTAAAAAAAAAATAAAAAAAAACAAACAAACCAAGACACTAGCATCCTAGAAAGCTTATGGATAAAAAACGCAAACAAATACAGACTAGAAAATTCGTGAAGAAACGCTACTTGCAACAACAGACGGGGAGCATACAGAAAGCTAAAACAAAGTATGAGAGGGGGATACCGGAATCTTTCGAGCGTGTGGTGGTGTCTGATATGCGGCCTTCAAATCCGATTCCTCGAAGGGTTTCTAGCATGGAGGAAAAAATAAATTGGAGAAAAAAAATAGGAAGAACAACAAATTAACGTTATGGCGACAGAGTCACGCGCAAACCGTCATGCTCCATTCGACAAACTTGATGCTACCCACTACCCACGGGATACAGCATGACGTCACAAGCGTGCAGAGTCTGACCTGGAGGAGTTCAAAGGTCGCCAGGAGCTCCCCGGCGCGGTCCGGCCCGCGGAAGATGTCCCACCATTCTAGGCGGGGCGGGAATTTGGGGGGCTTGTAGGCTTCACTGCTCAGCTTGACCACCGGCTTGCAGAGGGCGCGGCCTATGAACTCTGACTTGCCCTGAAAAGTCAAAGGAGAAATATTTGATGACATAACATCAATTCTATTTTGAGGTTGATTTTCGACATTTCTAAATCGCATGATTTTTTGTAGGTTTATGAGTAATAAAATGTTTTAATTTTAAATATGTTAAGAATAATATTTGTTTGTGTATGTTGCGGTTTTTCGATTTTGGTGTTATGAGTTTTGTCAGAGTAGATAATGTCATGGTTTGTGTCAAATTGAAGTTATGACTTTGCTTCATATGTCTATGACATTACGTACAGGCTAATGTTGTTGGTTGTGAGATTATCACCACGAATAGTTCATTATTACGAGTTACCCACGAAGGGATATACTGATGTAACCTGTCTAACCCTAGGAAAAGACTCACCATAATGTTGTAACCTGTCTAACCCTATGAAAAGACTCACCATAATGTTGTAACCTGTCTAACCCTATGAAAAGACTCACCACTTTGTATATAATGTTGTAACCTGTCTGTCCCTAGGTAAAGTCTCACCACTTTGTATATAATGTTGTCATCAGTATGCCCCTATGAAAAGACTCACCACTTTGTACATAATGTTGGAATCTAACCCTGTAAAAAGTCTCACCACAATGTTGTCACCTGTCTAACCGTATAAAAAGACTCACCACTTTGTATATAATGTTGAATCTAACCCTATAAAAAGACTCACCACTTTGTATATAATGTTGAATCTAACCCTATAAAAAGACTCACCACTTTGTATATAATGTTGTCATCAGTCTGATTTGATGAAAAGACTCACCACTTTGTACATAATGTTGAATCTAACCCTATGAAAAGACTCACCACTTTGTATATAATGTTGAATCTAACCCTATAAAAAGACTCACCACAATGTTGTCACCTGTCTAACCCTATAAAAAGACCCACCACTTTGTACATAATGTTGAATCTAACCCTATGAAAAGACTCACCACTTTGTATATAATGTTGGAATCTAACCCTATAAAAAGACTCACCACTTTGTATATACTGTTGTCACCTGTCTAACCCTATAAAAAACTCACCACTTTGTCCTGATCGAAGATCTCGACCACCACCGTTGGGGGCTCGTCCACGATCTCGTCCATCATGCCGTACACCTGGACCTCGGTCAGTATCAGCATCTCGTCCCAGGTGGGGCTCAAAGTCTGCTCAATCACCTGTAGGTCAAGGTCGAAAAGTCACAGTTACAACAAAAGGAAAATTGGTGTGTGGGAGTGTGGGAGGTGGTGGGGGTTTTGATGGTGGGGGGTGTGTGGGAGGTGGTGGGGGTTTTGATGGTGGGGGGTGTGTGGGAGGTGGTGGGGTACTGATTTTATTGACTTTTTATTGGTTACTAATTCATACTTTTATTACTTATTTTATATACTCTTTTTTGGTTAAATTTAAACTAATATTACTTTTTTTAAATTTAAACTTTAATTTAAACTTATATTTCTTATTTTATCAATTGCTTGTTGGCTGGATTTCAACATTAAAATTGCATGTTGTATTTATTGAAATTTCTGCTTACTATTAATAAAAGGTACTTTTTAAAATTTATTTTGCAAGCGTTCTTAATGGTTTATTATTGATTTATTAATCGATTCATTCATTCATTTAATTGATTGCTTATACTTATATTGTTGTGTTGTATTGCTTTATTTTCTTGACGTTTTGAAATGCAAATAACACTGTCGCCTGCGGAAATCTATTTTAAAACATGTTCTATTTTTAACAACCAATAGAAAATCCCCTTACTGGCGGGTGCCCATCACGTGACTGTAAACACTCACCTGAGTGGCCAGACTCTGGTCGGCAAAAGCGATCCGGGCAAACGGGTCAGACAGACCTGAAGCGTCAGATCCGATGAGTTGTCTCGCCTGGTACATGTGGGCTCTTAGCTGGAATGACTGGCGCTCTGGGGGGGGGGGGGGGTCAGAAATATTTGGTTTCAATTTTGTTGTAAAAAATTTTTTTGTTCACATGGTCTGTTGACTCCGAATTCAGTCTGCTTTTTTTTTTTTAAATGTGGAAGGACATAGTGTTGACCATCTTTGGTCATGGTAACAATCACAAGTAGAACCTTACACTATCAGATGAAGGGAACTTAACTTCATACATCGCTCACAAAAGTGATCTTTAGCCAAAGTGTGGTTAGTCGAGAATTTAAACAAAGGACAATTTAGAAGGATTATTTGATGTATAAAAAGATGTAATAAATGAGGTTTGTATTTATGACAATTGGGTTGATTTGGATATAGCTGTGTGTTATGTTCAGGTGTGATTGAGTGTGGTTAATGGGTATACCAATGTAATCAGAAGCAAAGTTATCCATCAGATCAAAGGTAGCAAGATAGACTTTGATTAAAGGTATCCATGAGATCGAAGGTAGCCATGAGATCGAAGGTAGCAAGGTAGCCATGAGATCGAAGGTAGCAAGGTAGCCATCAGATCGAAGGTTAGTGGGGACAGAACAACATGTAGAATCTCATTGTAGTGAGAGTAAAATAATCAAAGAAATGAGCGTGATGGCTAGCATTATTTCTTTTGTGATATGGGTAATGGTTATACTGGCTGTTACCCGACCCATTAAAGTGAATCTATCATGCTGGAAGGGGGAGGGGAAGGGAGTTAAGCAACATACATTACTGGAAATATCATGATAAAAAGTGAATGGTAGGTACAACGGTGAATATACACACGGGGGGGGGGGGGTGTAAAGAAACTCACCGTTATAGTGTATGTACCCCGGCGGTGCCCCAGACGGCTTACAGGCCTGTTTGAGCTGCTTGGTCTCCTCGTATCCTCTGGGCAGGCCCTTGAGGAAATCTTTCTTGTGCTTGGACAGGCCCAGCCAGAGGAAAACCTGGAGCTTGGTTTGTATGGTCCAACCAGCTGACCCCATGGCTCGCTTGCCCGGCAGCTGTCAGGTGGGGGGGGGGAGGGTAAGTTTAAGATCTTTGAGCTTAATGTGAGCTTAAAATGGTTACATA
Source organism: Physella acuta (assembly GCF_028476545.2). Lineage (NCBI taxonomy): Eukaryota > Metazoa > Mollusca > Gastropoda > Physidae > Physella > Physella acuta. The sequence continues at coordinate 219,027 of NW_026732516.1, forward strand.
AAAAATATCTCAGGATAAAAATAAATGTCTCGAGACAAAATTGTCATGTCACAGTTAACTATGCATGAGCTAAAGATGTGTGTTGTGAAGATGTTAATTCTAAAGCTTTTGAGCTAAGTATGTAAGAGCTGAAGGTATGTGAGGTAATGTGTTCTTTAAAGATATTCTGTAACTCAAGACACTTAAACCACATATTTAAAAAAAATTATTTTGAGCTTTAACTGCCTGAATTAATTTAAATGAAAGCTTCTTATAGAAAGACAGTTGCATTACATAGCATTGTGCTTTTGTTTAATATCTTTATTATGTGAAAGGACAAATTATCTCACGCAAAATATCTCAGGGCAAATGATATCCTGGACAAAATATCTCAGGATAAAAGAAATCATGGACAAGATATTTCAGGACAAAATATTTCAACCATTCCCATACAAAATCCCTTAGCCATTTGTCATGGAACCTTTTAAAGCAGATCCTTAAAGCAGGTCTTTAAACTTTATTGCTACACAAAAGGTGAATATACCGATAAAATATAACATTGTTACGTTAACTTGTGTTGTCCGACCTACCCTGAGCAGCAGTGTGAGAGGTTTCCCACAGTCTTTGCCCCTCTCCTCATCCACGATGCTATAGATGACCTGTCTAGCGGGGATCCTTTGGTAGGCGATCCTTTTGTTGTGGCTCAACATCCAGATGAAGATGTCAGGGAGGGCGTGTTGGGGCTGGGGGGGGGGGGGGAGATAGGCGAGACGTTATGGGTGGTGGTGGTAGTCACGTAATGATGGGATGTGTGATGGAAGGTAATGTTGTGGTCAGGTTATGGACAGTGATGGTGATGGTAGGTTATGTCAGTGGTCATGTGATGCAAGGCTATGTAATGGTCAGGTTATGGACAGTGATGGTGATGGTGGGTTATGTTAGTGGTCAAGTGATGGTGGTGGTTGAACAATAAATATTTATGATGGTATAACAAAGTGTGGTTATTCGAAAATTTAAACAAAGAACAATTCAGCATGGTTAGCAGAGTTTCTTCCAGGCATCTCTTGGGGGGGGGGGGTGGAGTTGAGCCCCCGAAGATAGTCTATACTATTCCTAGTGTCCGCCCCCCCCCCCCCCCCCCGAAAATATGAAGTGCCCCCCCCCCCGGAGATAAAAGTCTGGAAAAGTAGTTACTTAAAAAGCTATAATAAATGAGGCTTTCGATAATGATAATACAAGTTGATTTGGGTAATGACAATAATGAAGTTTATTGCTGTAAGGAAGAAACAAGAAACAATGATAAAATAATGCGAGTTATGGAGTAGATGTGACATGGCACTTACCTCTATTGACAAACTCTTCAGCTTGTTGAGGTATTGACTGCCAGCTTTAATCTTGTCCATCATGTTAGATTTGGTCACAGTTGCTTTCATTGTCCTGGCCAATGTGGACAGCTGGTCCTGTACATAGAGGACATCCGGTCATCAAACCTATATTCGTCATCCCCGTAATGCCGTCCCATAAAAGAATTATCATCGGACAGCCCCAACCTACCCTTTCTCTGAACATCGGACAGCCCCAACCTACCAGCCAACCTACCATTTCTCTGAACATCGGACAGCCCCAACCTACCAGCCAACCTACCCTTTCTCTGAACATCGGACAATCCCAACCTACCCTTTCTCTGAACATCGGACAGCCCCAACCTACCATTTCTCTGAACATCGGACAGCCCCAACCTACCATTTCTCTGAACATCGGACAGCCCCAACCTACCAGCCAACCTACCCTTTCTCTGAACATCGGACAGCCCCTACCTACCAGCCAACCTGCCCTTTCTCTGAACATCGGACAATCCCAACCTACCCTTTCTCTGAACATCGGACAGCCCCAACCTACCATTTCTCTGAACATCGGACAGCCCCAACCTACCAGCCAACCTACCCTTTCTCTGAACATCGGACAGCCCCAACCTACCAGCCAACCTGCCCTTTCTCTGAACATCGGACAGCCCCAACCTACCAGCCAACCTACCCTTTCTCTGAACATCGGACAGCCCCAACCTAACAGCCAACCTACCCTTTCTCTGAACATCGGACAGCCCCAACCTACCAGCCAACCTACCCTTTCTCTGAACATAGGACAGCCCCAACCTACCATTTCTCTGACCATCGGACAGCCCCAACCTACCCTTTCTCTGAACATCGGACAGCCCCTACCTACCAGCCAACCTGCCCTTTCTCTGAACATCGGACAGCCCCAACCTACCAGCCAACCTACCCTTTCTCTGAACATCGGACAGCCCCAACCTACCATTTCTCTGAACATCGGACAGCCCCAACCTACCAGCCAACCTACCCTTTCTCTGAACATCGGACAATCCCAACCTACCAGCCAACCTACCATTTCTCTGAACATCGGACAGCCCCAACCTACCAGCCAACCTACCATTTCTCTGAACATCGGACAGCCCCAACCTACCCTTTCTCTGAACATCGGACAGCCCCAACCTACCAGCCAACCTACCATTTCTCTGAACATCGGACAGCCCCAACCTACCAGCCAACCTGCCCTTTCTCTGAACATCGGACAGCCTCAACCTACCAGCCAACCTACCCTTTCTCTGAACATCGGACAGCCCCAACCTACCATTTCTCTGAACATCGGACAGCCCCAACCTACCATTTCTCTGAACATCGGACAGCCCCAACCTACCAGCCAACCTACCCTTTCTCTGAACATCGGACAGCCCCAACCTACCATTTCTCTGAACATCGGACAGCCCCAACCTACCAGCCAACCTACCCTTTCTCTGAACATCGGACAATCCCAACCTACCAGCCAACCTACCATTTCTCTGAACATCGGACAGCCCCAACCTACCCTTTCTCTGAACATCGGACAGCCCCAACCTACCAGCCAACCTACCATTTCTCTGAACATCGGACAGCCCCAACCTACCAGCCAACCTACCCTTTCTCTGAACATCGGACAGCCCCAACCTACCAGCCAACCTACCCTTTCTCTGAACATCGGACAGCCCCAACCTACCAGCCAACCTACCCTTTCTCTGAACATCGGACAGCCCCAACCTACCATTTCTCTGACCAACAACTTGTGTCTCTCCTTGTCCAGTTTGGTCTTGCCGGCCGCCGACCCACCCCCGGTCCCTTTGACCAGGGACACGAACTTGGAGCAACCTTGACCCAATTCCTCAAAGACGAGCCTCAAACGTTGTTCCGGAAATGGCTGCTCATCGTCAATCATTATCTGCACATGCGCGAGCCCGTCATCCTGCGGGGGGGGGGGGGGGGAAGAACTCAGAGTGACAAGTCTAACGTGATCAGTGGTAACATTTATTTTTCTACTATATCAAGGGACATAATTTGGTTTTACTGGCTAAATACAGGGTAGTTTCCCGTAGTAAACACGACTTTTATAGCGTTCTTACATTTGTTATTTAGCTGAGACAGTGTAATTGAAATAAAATTGTGGAAAAAATGATCGATTTCAAAACTTAACGCATCATTCTATTTTAATTTTTTTTAATTCACATACTCGGGAAACAACTAAAGCCTAGCCTTCTGCAATTAAATTTAAATAATAAAACATTAATGCAATTTTAATTAATTAATTATCTCATGGTGGCTTGCTTTAACATCACTGGATCAAAACCAAGTGCAAGTGGCACTGCCCAACTTCTAGATGGTTAGATATTTTTCACGTCGCTGGAAGAAAACTCAGTAGCACTCACCATCTAAATAGAGGGAACAGGACATTTCCCCCCTGTCAATTACCCCCCCCCGGATATTTCCCCCCGACATTACCCCCCAGAGTAATTACCCCCCCTCTCAATTACCCCCCCGCCCAGTAGGACATTACCCCCCCCCCCCCCGGACAGGGTTAGAGTTAGGGTTAGGGTTAGGGCTAGGTTTAGGGTTAGGTTTAGGGCTAGGGCTAGGGCTAGGGTTAGGGTTAGGGTTAGAGCTAGGGCTAGGGCTAGGGTTAGGGTTAGGGTTAGGGTTAGGGTTAGGGTTAGGGTTAGGGTTAGGGTTAGGGTTAGGGTTAGGGCTAGGGCTAGGGCTAGGGCTAGGGTTAGGGTTAGAGCTAGGGTTAGGGTTAGAGCTAGTTTTAGGGTTAGGGTTGTGTCTAGCTTTGGTTTTGGTTTTGTGTGAAGTTTTAGGCTAAGGTGGATGCTTAGGTTTTGGTCTTTTTCTTAAGGTTTGGATTAAAGTAGTATATAGGTATAAAATTCTAGTTAGAGTTAGGATTTTAACTTGAGAGGGGGGGGGGGGGGTAATTCCCCCGGGGGGTAATTGACAGGGGGGTAATTGACAGGGGGGTAATTGCTCCGGGGGGTAAATACGGGGGAGGGGGGAAATGTCCGGGGGGGGGGAATTATCCAGGGGGGGATTGTCCTGTAGCCCTAAATAGATTAACATAACTAAATCTAAACCCATTATAACTGATCAGGTATGGCTAGATAGATGAACGTCACAGGAACGAAACTCAGTGGCACTGACCAGCATCTAGATGGTTAGATATATTTAACGTCGCTGGAACGAAACATAACTGTCACAGACTGTATAATTATGTATCTTTATTATATTGTGTTTTGCATGAATGAAGAGTACCTGGCTAGCGGAAGGACTGTCTGAGCGATCGTCATGTGTTTTTTCATGTTTTTGGGTGAGATCGCTCATGTACGTAAGGGGAGAGAATGGACCGTATAAAAGGGAGAAAAAAAAGGTGAACGAGTGTTGTGTGCTAGGACTTGGAACTTGAACTGTGGCAGTGAATGTAAGATGTCTCCATGACTTGGAGTCGTGACTGTGACTGTACTTGTTGAGTGTCTTCTAATATGGATTTACCATGAATAACTATGGATTTATCATTCTCACTGTATATAGTGTAAATAAAGTCATCATTTGAAGTTGCCACTATTGCTTGTATTCCTGTGTGAAAACTAACCCACAACAACATAGAATTCATGTTGTTACAATAACTAAATCTAAATCACAGAAACGAAACCCAGTGGCACTGACCAGCTTCTCGCAGATCTTCTCAATGATGTTGGAGTTGTACATCCGGCGCCGATGGTCCTCAAAGTGTTCCGTCAGGTACACGCACGGCTTGTCCTCATAGTAGGGCAGGTGATAGTAGCACTTGTCACGGCTGACTGGCTTCACCGGCACCGTGGTGCTCACCCACCTGGGGAGGGGCGGTGGGGGGGAGGGGTGGATATGAATAACTTGATATATATATATATATATATATATATATATATATATATATATATATATATATATATATATATATATATATATATATATATATATATATATATATATATATATATATATATATATATATATATTAAGATATATAATTCATAAGGAAACTAGAAGATTCTAAAAATGGTGTAGCAGGTGTAGGGTAGTTAGGACAGACGAAGGTGTCGCGTGCTTACTGCGGGGCATCATGGGAGGCGGTCAAGCGGTCATCTTCCTGGTCCGACCCCTGGTCCGTCTCATCGGAACTGTCGTCCCGGCTGTGGCGGCACGGCGGGTTGTAGCCGTCCATGACATTACCGGCGTTACCTAGGCAACCAGACGATCGGGTTAATGCAAACTGGTAGGACTTTTTTTTTAGTGCATTGTACTCTAATAGATTTCTGATATTAAAACATTAGCGGTTACTACACATACTACGATACAACTTTACAGTTAAGATACTTCGTCAACAACATAAACATCGACTACTTAATAAACATTTTCTTCAACATCCCATTGATTTGGAAATACATTTACCCACACAAAACAAACTTTTTTAACACAACGCATATTTTCTAAACCAAATTAAATTTTCCAGAACACTAAAGTTTGTATATTCCCCAAAACTTTGCTTTGCCGACAGTAAGATAAAGCCATCTAACATAAATTAAGCATGACTCCACCCACCCTACATAAATTAGCCATGGCTCCACCCACCCAAAATGAATCTGACATAACTCCAACCACCCTTACGCTAACCAAAGCTCCACCCGATCAGCATTAAGTAGCAACAGCTCCACCCCTCCAACATGGCTCCAGCCACTCAACATAAATTAGCTCCACCCACCCTACAAAAATTAACCACAGCTCCACTCACTCATACATTAGCCATGGCCCCACCCACCATCATAAATAAGCCATGGCTCCACACACCCAACGAAAATTAATCATAGTTTCCTCCCAACCAACAAAAATCAACAATAGCTCCTCCTACCCACCATTAACAAGCCATAGCTCCACCCACCCAACATAAATTAGCCATAGCTCCACCTACCAATGCTCATCTCAAAATGTATTGGCCTGTCCCCAACCTTCTTGTCAATCATGGCGGCCTCCAGAAAACATCCAAACAGAAAATATTCCTCTGTCCTCCCGGCAGCAGTCTGTCAAATAGAGACAGACATTTCAACATAGGCAGACATTTCAACATAGGCAGACATTTCAACATAGGCAGACATTTTAACATAGGCAGACATTTCAACACAGGCAGACATTTCAACACAGGCAGACATTTTAACACAGGCAGACATTTCAACACAGACAGATTATAAGCTATTCTATAAGGCTACAGTGGATGACAAACAATAGCTCTGTAGGACACACATTGCGTAAATTATTAGACTTAGGACAGTTATGGGCATTCGCTCGGGATTCGAACACTGTGCTAAGATTTTGGGTGCGGATTTAAAATAAAATCCCTTATGAATGCCGAGTACGAGTCATACTCTACTCGATCTATAAAGGAAAGAAAAGCTATACATGTTCTTTAATGAAGGACTTTATACAAATAGTTAGGCTTCATAAACAAGCGAGGTTGCACTCGTTGCTGAAATTTGTACTAAAATTCTGCCAAAAAAAAAAGCCGAAGGTCAAAGTATAAACATAGTTGGGGGGAGGGGGGGGGGGTTAAGGGGGAGGGGGTAGAACGAAAACACGTTGATAAATAAATCACTTTGATGTTTTAATGTAAGAGAAGTCTTTTCCTGAAATAATCACCCCTTACATATAATATGTAAGTGGGAAAAGAAAATGCAGTGTATCAAAACGGCCGATGTTTCATTTGCGAAACGACTGAATGATAATTAAAACCGGTAACAGTGTGTGTGTGTTTGTATGTGTGTTTGTTAATTAATTGAACCATAATACTATAGTCCCCTCTTCCTACCTCAGAGACAGGGGGCGTGGCCTCCACCTCCACCAGGGTCACGCCTATGTCCTCCGTGTCGATGATCTCTGTCTTGACGGAGATCATGAGACGCCCCCTGTAGGACACGCCCTCCCCCAGCCCGTCGTTCAGGTGGCCGTGTTTTGCCAGGATCTGGTAGTCCCGGGTCGACCCGTACAGGTTGACCCATGCGGGTCCATAGGTTGGCAAGAAACCTGTACAATAAAGGCGACCCATAATAAACCTTCTTCTAAAAAAATACGACATGTGACATTAGGTATAACGAATCAACATATCGAAATAAAAATCTTTAATTTTAAAACAGCTGATAATACTTCCGCATCTACGGTTATGCTTAGGGGAGGGTTACGCTTGGGTGGGTTACTGACTGGAAATTCGCTGGCAGCCTTTATTATTTATATTTAGTTATTTATTTATATTACTACCGAAAAAAGGGTTCTTTTAAGAGGAATTCGATTTGTTAAAATAGTAGATGGTGCGATAGTAAACGTTTTTGTTGTTTGGGAGAAGAAAAAAGCACCAGAGGCGTAGCCGGGGGGGGGGCATATGTCCCCTGGCGCCAAAATGGGTTGGAAAATTAAATTGAAAGCTTGAGGGGGGGGGGTGCAAATCGAAAGTTTGAGGGGGCGGGGGTGCAAATCGAAAGTTTGAGGGGGGGGGGTGCAAATCGAAAGGGTCGCCTACGCCTCTGAAAAGCACAGATTGGTGGTACTTAAAAATCGAGGTTCCAGCCTGTTTTCCCTGAAACCTACCCTACCCCTTAATTAGCTACTAATTAGCAATTGTTCGATTAAACTCTCGTTAATCATTACGTAAAGACTGGAAGAAAATTATGAATTTTAGTCCACCTCATATAATACTCGACACAATCATCTACCACATAAAATATGTATGGAATAGTTTTCAATGGCCGAGTTAAAAGGCGCAAACGGAAAACTGCGCAAACAGATAAATGGCAAATTGAAATTAATTGTATTAAAAACACTTTACATATTTTTACATTTCTTTGAAAAATGTTTTATTTGCTAATGTCTAAAAATGTTCGATTTATAAAAAAATGCCTTGCGTACATTTTTGTACGCAGTTTTCCGTTGCGCAGTTTTCCGTTGTGTATTTTTCCAGTCACTATTTTACCTAAAAACTTACTTTATAGAAATAAAACACAAACATAACGCAAAGGGACGAAATAAAACATTACAGTGACACCACATAGATCTAAAAATAACAATACTGCGTCCTTCACCTTTCTCGCCTTCGTGGGATATCAGCGAGAGGTCGATGAAATGTGTCCCGATGACGTCATCGTTGACGCTGTCGTTATCCCTGAGTTGCAGACGTATCCTACGGCAGAGTGGTGGGAACATCTCGGTGAAGGTCACCTGCTCGTTCCACACCGGCTCGTAGCAACCTTTCTTGACGGAGGTGCGTCCCTAGTGACACCATGGTAAAGGTAGATGTTAAGGTCTATTGCGACAAGTACATGGTTTGACATGACGTTTTGGAATTGTTTTAAATATATACAATGATTGTTGGGTCGTGGTCTAGCACTTCGAAAAATTTGAATGATTTAGCGACAGGTTTAAAAAAAAAAGTTTAAATTAAACCTATCCAGTTAAACCTACTCGTTTAAATATAATTCAATTGAACCTACTCGTTTAAACCTACTCGCCTAAACCCATTTAACTAAAAATACTCGATTAGACACGTTCGATAAAACCTATTCAGTTAAACCTATTCGATTTAAACACAGAGCTTATAACCTTAACTGGCGACCCATCCCCTAGACAACACAAGACCAACGTCCATCAAAAACCAGATATGATCTTAGGTGACTCTCATTTCACCAATAACTATCTCACCTTTGGTCAGTCCCATCTCACCAATAACTACCTCACCTACGTCAGTCCCATCTCACCAATATCTCACCTTAGGTCAGTCCCATCTCACCAATATCTCACCTTAGGTCAGTCCTATCTCACCAAGATCTCACCTTAGGTCAGTCCCATCTCATCAATATCTCATCTTAGGCCAGTCCCATCTCACCTTAGGTCAGTCCTATCTCACCAAGATCTCACCTTAGGTCAGTCCCATCTCATCAATATCTCACCTTAGGCCAGTCCCATCTCACCAATATCTCACCTTAGGTCAGTCCCATCTCATCAATATCTCACCTTAGGTCAGTCCAATCTCACCAATATCTCACCTTAGGTCAGTCCCATCTCACCAATAACTATCTCACCTTAGGCCAGTCTTATCTCACCAATACCTCACCCTGTGTCCAGCAAAACTGACTTCCACAAACGGATCCGTCAGATCGCGATTCTCTCCGGTAAAAGCTTTCTTGACATTCGCCATGATGCCGGCGTTCATCTTGGGCAGACCCTCGGCCCGGTAGATCTTCACGACGTACCGGGCTTTTTGCCGGTCTGCCGGCACTCCGTCGGGGAGCAGCAGGTTGCTGTTGGGGGGAGCGGGAACAAGTAACGTTTTACATGTTTTACATATCGCATGATGTTTTCACATCTTTCACACATCTAAGGATGTTTTCACATCTTTCACACATCTAAGGATGTTTTCACAACTTTCACACATCTTATAAGGGTCGGCGTGGTCGAGTCGGTAAAGCTCATGGCTGCTAAACCGATAACTCTCGAGTTCGAACCCTCGGGCAGATGAGGCTCGTTAGCTGGGGACAGCAACTCTTCTAGGAGAGACAACTCCAAAATCAAACAACTGCTGCCTTGTAGTTTGTTCTTGGTTGGACAAAGGCTATGGAAGCATATGCAAAAAGAAAAGCAGGCCGAAATCGGAATCAATGGCTTCAATGGCGCATAACCAGTTGACACGTATAGGCCTGCTTAATTGTGCTGGAGGGGATCCCTTCCCACGAGGAAGAAGAAGAAGACACATCTAATGTTTTCACATCTTTCACACATAATGTAACATAATTATCACACAACTAGCAACGTTTTTACATAATTTACACATCTAATGAGATTTTCACACTTCTTACCCAATCAACAATATTTTCACATGTTCTGTACATATAACAATATTTTCACATTTTCTGTACATATAGCAATATTTTCACATTTTTCTTTCATTCGAACAGTATTCATATATATAACTACCTATATTTTCTGATTATTCTCACATGTAACAACATTTTTTCACATATGTAACGACAGTTTTTCACTCAATTCTCATATTTTTCACATTTTTCACGCCTCTAAAGTATTTTCACATACCTAACTAACAATAATTTCACACATCTGTTTTCTTACTCACGTTCTACAAAAACAAATTCCTTTAACTCTAGCCGCAAAAGGACAATTCTATTAGCTTCACACTTTAAAAAAACTGTTTTAACCCTTTTCTATCCACGTTGTCACACGCCCACACCGTGGCGTTAGATGTGACGTCACGTTTTGTTTACACTGCCCCTCTCAACCATTAAATTACCCCCCCCCCCCCCCCCCTTGCCCCCACCACACAAAGCGCATTTCTTTTAAAAGAAGTTCATCAATGGGATATATTTCTTATTTAGTTGGTGTCCTAGATGATAAACTAAACTGTGTTGTTGTACTTTACTGCTTACGTTAATGTCTGATTTCCCAGGCGGGGCATATGTTTTAAATAAAACCTCAGGATCACTTGCTGAATATAATTCCCCTTCCCCACTATCTCTATAGGAATTATCTGTGCATCAAAGAACACTGTTCTGAGGATAAGTAGATGAATATAACACCCCCCCCCCCACTATTTCTATTAGACATATGTGTATCAAACAACACCGTTCTCAGGATAACTAGATGATTATAATCCCCACCCTCCACGCACTATATATATGTATATCAGAGTACACGGATTTTCTCTCCGACAAGTATTCCAACTAATGACAAGTAGGACATTTTATAAAATTAATAACCGGAAGAAAAGTGGCGAAATCTAAGACGGTGTCAAATTTATTTTTAAAAAAACTTACGCTTCAATGTCGTCATCTTCCTTCTCAGACTTTGGTGGGACCTAGGAAAGGTCAAAGTTTAAAGGTCACTCCTCGAAACTTAGAAGAAAAGTACTAGTCCTCTAATTACAATTACCGCATTCTCTAATTTAATTTAACTGTAAAAAAAAAGAAGGAAAAAAAATCGTACTTTAACGGAGTCTCCTTTTCCTATGACGGCAATGTCACACTTGAGGTAACCTTTGACCCCACCGTTGATATCTTCCGGGTCCATCAGCATGGCCCACTTGTGGTAGAATTGGTGGTCTGGGTAGGGGGTACATGACTTCATGTCATAAGTCATTCAACAACAAATACATGACTTCATGTAATAAGTCATTCAACAACATATACATGACTTAAGGCAATAAGTCATGCATCAACTAATATATGACTTAAGGTAATAAGTCATTCAACAACATATACATGACTTAAGGTAATAAGTCATTCAACAACATATTCATGACTTAAGGCAATAAGTGATTCAACTACAAATACATGACTTAAGGCTATAAGTCATGTATCAACAAATACATTATTTTAATGTAATGAGTCATTCATCAACATATACATGACTTAGGGCAATAAGTCATGCATCAACTCATACATTATTTTAAGCAAAAAAGTCATTCATCAATACATGACTTAATCATCAAGTATATAACTTAAAGCAATACGTCACTCATCAACAAACACATCCTTTCAGCGTTAAATAATTCATCAATAAAAATCACACAAATCTCAACCAACAAAAATTTAACACCTAATTTATCAGCTTAACATAATTCGTTCAAACGAACTTTAAAGTCTCAGTAACTGTGTGAGCTATGTTAACTCCACACTGTCGTTTATATGTGGATTAGGATATCTCTATCCCGGGTGAAATTTCAAAATATTGATCCTGGGATAAAATATTAAAATCTCCCTACTAGGGTAAGATATCGTGGGATAAGATGCCAAAATCTCCATACCGGGAAAAAGATTTTGACATCTCCATCTTGGGATAAGAGATCAAAATCTCCCTACTAGAATAAGATATCGGATGCACCTAAAGAAGTTAAATAATTAAACCAGTGTAGCGTACTTAAGTTCCTTCAATTCTTGTTCTTCAGAACAATTAGTGTTTTACTGACAAAGATTTTCTTAACTCCTTTTTGTATTTTACTAGCAAAAGGTTTTCTTCAGAACAATCCGTATTTTACTAGCAAGGATTTAAATCAAACAATACGTATTTTACTAGCAAGGATTTAAATCAAACAATACGTATTTACTAACAAGAATTTAAATCAGAACAATTCGTTTTTTACTGGCAAACATTTTCTTCAGAATAATTCGTGTTTTACTAGAAACTATTTTCGTCTCAACAATGCGGTTTTAGTCAATCATTTTCGACAGTTTCATCCGAAACCTTCGTATTTTAGAGGCAAATAGTGTTGGTATTACAAGATAACCATAGACACAATTTCAATTGTCTGGTCTGTTCAACATATACCTTCAATAATTTTACATATTTTTTTTTAAACAATTGGATGACATGTGCATTACAACAACGTTAAAGAAACAAAAAATAGTCAAAATAATTTTCCAAATGGAGAAAAAAAAAACACCTGATATCGATAAATGTTATAAGCGTACAAAAATATTATTTTAAAATAACATATACGAAAAGTAAAGCAATTTTTTTTTTGTAAAAATAAATAAAATATATTTAAAGGTACGAAATAACGAGTGCATTCAAAATGGGAAAGTTAAATTATAAATAATGATCAAGTTTTTAAAAATAAAAGAACGATGATCATGAGTTGGTGTGAGTTTCACCTTTTCCGCTATAGGTACCCAGATGTTACTCACCTCTCTCAGTGGAGGGGTTAGGCTTAGAATACCAGAGTAAGCTCTAGAAATATGGCATGGGCGAGGTTTACGTTAGGGCTACACAGGTTTACTTTCAAACATTACTCTCCGGGGACTGAAGAGGGGGGGGGGCAGTAGATAAAATATTTATTCTTTATGTAATTTTTTTTTATTTAGTTCAGGAAAGGGGGTTGTGGACTTGCACCAGGTACACCCATCCCCCGGAGAGGTGTCCGAAAGAAACACTGGTCTTACGATAGCAGAGTTTCCTCCAAGTATCTCACCCCCCCCCCCCTTCAGAACGAAATTTATATTGAAAAGATATACTTTTACCAGTGTCGTCCCCCCCCCTCCCAGGAAAATGTGGTTCGCCCCCCCCCCCTCTCCGAAAAATATCAAGTG